>NC_053024.1:393283073-393430491 GCF_003073215.2 Triticum urartu
TTCATAGATAGACTTGATCATAAACCCACAATTCATCGGTCTCAACAAACACACCGCAAAAAGAAGATTACATCGAATAGATCTCCATGAGAGAGGGGGAGAACTTTGTATTGAGATCCAAAAAGAGAGAAGAAGCCATCTAGCTACTAACTATGGACCCGAAGGTCTGAGGTAAACTACTCACACTTCATCGGAGAGGCTATGGTGATGTAGAAGCCCTCCGTGATGACGGCCCACTCCGGTGGAGCTCCGGAACAGGCCCCAAGATGGGATCTCGTGGATACAGAAAGTTGCAGCGGTGGAATTAGGTTTTTGGCTCCTTTTTCTGATCGTTTGGGGGTACGTAGGTATATATAGGAGGAAGGAGTACGTCGGTGGAGCACCGAGGGGCCCACGAGGCAGGGGGCGCGCCCTAGGGGGGTGGGCGCGCCCCCACCCTCGTGACCGCCTCTTTGACTCCTTGGAGTAGGGTCCAAGTCTCCTGGATCACGTTCGGTGAGAAAATCACGTTCCCGAAGGTTTTATTCCGTTTGGACTCCGTTTGATATTCTGTTTCTCTGAAATAGTGAAATAGGCAAAAAAACAGCAATTCTGGGCTGGGCCTCCGGCTAATAGGTTAGTCCAAAAAATAATATAAAAGTGGAAAATAAAGCCCAATATAGTCCAAAACAGTAGATAATATAGCATGGAGCAATCAAAAATTATAGATACGTTGGAGACGTATCAGGCATCCCCAAGCTTAATTCCTGCTCGTCCTCGAGTAGGTAAATGATAAAAAGAGAATTTTTTATGCGGAGTGCTACTTGGCATAATTTCAATGCAAATCTTCTTAATTGTGGTATGAATATTCAAATTAGTAAGATTCAAGACAAAAGTTCATATTAACATAGAAAATAATAATACTTCAAGCAAACCAACAAAGCAATTATGTTTTCTTAAAGTAACATGGCCAAAGAAAGTTCATCCCTACAAAATCATATAGTTTAGTCATGCTCCATTTTCGTCACACAAGAATGCTCTCATCATGCACAACCCCGATGACAAGCCAAGAAATTGTTTCATACCTTAGTAATTTCAAACTCATAAACTTTCACGCAATACATGAGCGTGAGCCATGGATATAGCACTATGGGTGGAATAGAATATAATGATGGGGGTTATGTGGAGAAGACAAAAAGGAGAAAGTCCCACATCAACGAGGCTAATCAATGGGCTATGGAGATGCCCATCGATTGATGTTAATGCAAGGAGTAGGGATTGCCATGCAACGGATGCACTAGAGCTATAAATGTATGAAAGCTCAACAAAAGAAACTAAGTGGGTGTGCATCCAACTTGCTTGCTCACGAAGACCTAGGGCACTTGAGGAGGCCCATTGTTGGAATATACAAGCCAAGTTCTATAATGAAAATTCCCACTAGTATATGAAAGTGATAACTCAAGAGACTCTCTATATGAAGAACATGGTGCTACTTTGAAGCACAAGTGTGGAAAAAGGAATAGTAGCATTGCCCCTTTTTGGCCTTCTTTTTTTCGGACAATGCTCTATTGAATGATGATCATCACACTTTTATTTAGTTACAACTCAATGATTACAACTCGATACTAGAACAAAGTATAACTCTATATGGATGCCTCCGGCGGTGTACCGGGATATGCAATGAATCAAGAGTGACAAGTATGAAAAAATTATGAACGGTGGCTTTGCCACAAATACTATGTCAACTACATGATCATGCTAAGCAATATGACAATGATGGATGTGTCATGATAAACTGGATGGTGGAAAGTTGCATGGCAATATATCTCGGAATGACTATGGAAATGCCATAATAGGTAGGTATGGTGGCTGTTTTGAGGAAGATATAAGGAGGTTTATGTGTGAAAGAGCGTATCATATCACGGGGTTTGGATGCACCGACGAAGTTTGCACCAACTCTTGATGTAAGAAAGGGCAATGCACGGTACCGTAGAGGCTAGCAATGATGGAAGGGTGAGAGTGCGTATAATCCATGGACTCAACATTAGTCATAAAGAACTCATATACTTATTGCAAAAATCTACAAGCCATCAAAAACCAAAGTATTACGCGCATGCTCCTAGGGGGATAGATTGGTAGGAAAAGACCATCGCTCGTCCCCGACCGCCACTCATAAGGAGGACAATCAAATAACACCTCATGTTTCAAATTTGTTGCATAACGTTTACCATACATGCATGCTACGGGACTTGCAAACTTTAACTCAAGCACTGCTCAAATTCACAATTACTCTACTAGCATGGCTTTGATATTACTACCTCCATATCTCAAAACAATTATCAAGCATCCAACTTTTCTTAGTATTCAACACACTCAAAAGAAAGTTTCACAAATCTTGAATACCAAGCATGTTATTATTAAGCAAATTACCATGCTATTAAGGCTCTCAAAATAATTTAAGTGAAGCATGAGAGATCAGTAGTTTCTTTAAAACAAATCCACCACCGTGCTCTAAAAAATCTAAGTGAAGCACATAGAGCAAAATTATAGCGCTCAAAAGATATAAGTGAAGCACATAGAGCAAAACTACTTAGCTCAAGAAGATATAAGTGAAGCACATAAAGTTTTCTATCAAATTCTAATTCATGTATGGCTCTCTCAAAAGGTGTGTACATCAAGGATGATTGTGGCACACTAACAACCAAAGACACAAATAATACAAGACGCTCCAAGCAAAACACATATCATGTTGGTGAATAAAAATATAGCTCCAAGTAAATTACCGATGGAAGTAGACAAAAGAGGGGATGCCTTCCGGGGCATCCCCAAGCTTTGAATTTTTGGTGTCCTTGGATTATCTTGGGGGTGCCATGGGCATCCCCAAGCTTAGGCTCTTGCCACTCCTTGTTCCATAATCCATCACAAGAATTCACCCAAAACTTGAAAACTTCACAACACAAAACTTAAAGTAGAAAACTCGTGAGCTCCGTTAGCGAAAGAAAACAAAAAACCACTTCAAGGTACTGTAATGAACTCATTATTTATTTATATTGGTGTTGAAACTACTTTATTCCAACTTCTCTATGGATTATAAACTATTTTACTAACCATAGATTCATCAAAATAAGCAAACAACACACGAAAAACAGAATCTGTCAAAAACAGAACAGTCTGTAGTAATATGTAGCTAGCGCAATATATGGAACCCCAAAAATTCTAAAATAAATTTCTGGACGTGAGGAATTTATCTATTAATCATCTGCAAAAAGAATTAACTAAATAGAACTCTCCAAATAAAAATGACAGCAGTTCTCATGAGCGCTAAAGTTTCTGTTTTTTTCAGCAAGTTCAACAAGACTTTCCCCAAGTCTTCCCAACAGTTCTACTTGGCACAAACACTAATCAAACAAAAAAACACACAACCAAAACAGAGGCTAAATAATTTATTTATTACTAAACAGGAGCAAAAAGCAAGGAATAAAAATAAAATTGGGTTGCCTCCCAACAAGCGCTATCGTTTAATGCCCCTAGCTAGGCATAAAAGCGAGGATAGATCTAGGTATTGCCATCTTTGGTAGGCAATCCATACGTGGCTCTCATGATAGTTTCATATGGCAATTTTATTTTCTTTCTTGGAAAGTGTTCCATGCCCTTTTTTAATGGAAATTGAAATCTGATATTCCCTTCCTTCATATCAATAATCGCACCAACTGTTCTAAGGAAAGGTCTACCAAGAATAATAGGGCAAGAAGGATTGCAATCTATATCAAGAACAATGAAATCTACGGGCACATAATTTATATTTGCAACAATAAGAACATCATTAATCCTTCCCATAGGTTTCTTAATAGTAGAATCCGCAATATGCAAGTTTAGAGAGCAATCATCAAAATTGCGGAAATCTAGCAAATCACACAAAGTTTTGGGGATAGTGGAGACACTAGCACCCAAATCACACAAAGCATAAAACTCATGATCTTTAATTTTAATTTTAATAGTTGGTTCCCACTCATCATAGAGTTTTCTAGGGATAGAAACTTTTAACTCAAGTTTTTCTTCATAAGATTACATCAAGGCATCAACAATATGTTCGGTGAAGGCTTTCTTTTGACTATAAGCATGTGGAGAATTTAGCACGGATTGCAACAAGGAAATACAATCAATTAAAGAGCAACTTTCATAATTAAATTCCTTGAAATCTAGTATAGTGGGTTTAGCAACATCTAGATTTTTATTTCTTTCAGTCCCACTTTCATCAATTTCATCATAAAGATCTAAATACTCCGAATTTTTAGAAAGCCTTCTAGGTAAAGGAAGATCATATTCAGTTTCATCAAGATTCATATTGCAAAACAAAGATTTAATAGGAGACACATCAATAAATTTTAGATCTTCATCTTGATTTTCATAGGAATTTGGAAGAACACGCTTTAATAAAGGCATCTTTGGAGGCACGCATCCTAGCGGTTCTTTCCTTGCACTCATCAATGTTCTCATGGCTTTGAGAGACTCATTGATATCATGCTTAGGAGGAATAGATCTAAGCTTTAAAGAATCAACCTCAAGAGAAATTCTATCAACGTTCCTAGTCAATTCATCAACTTTAAGCAATTTCTCTTCAAGCAAAGCATTAAAATTCTTTTGTGAATTCATAAAATCTTTAATACTATTATCAAATTCAGAGGGCATCTTATTATAATTTCCATAAGAGTTGCTGTAGGAATTCCATAATTATTAGAAGGATTACTAGGATATGGCCTAGGATTAAAATTCCCTCTATAAGCGTTGTTACCAAAATTATTCCTACCAAAAAAATTCACATCCATAGATTCATTATTATTCTCAATCAAAATAGACAAAGGCATATCATTAAGATCAGGAGAAACACTCTTAGTAGAAAATAAGTTCATAAGTTTCATCCATCTTTCCACTCAACACATTGATTTCTTCTATCGCATGCACTTTTTTATTAGAAGTTCTTTCAGTATGCCATTGAGAATAATTAACCATGATATTATCTAGGAGTTTAGTAGCATATACTAAAGTGATTTCCATAAAAGTACCTCCCGCGGACGAATCTAAAAGATTTCTAGAAGCAAAATTCAATCCGGCATAAAAAATTTGTATGATCATCCACAAATTCAAACCATGAGTAGGGCAATTACGTATCATTAATTTCATTCTCTCCCAAGCTTGTGCAACATGTTCATGATCAAGTTGCTTAAAATTCATAATATCGTTTCTAAGAGAGATGATCTTAGCGGGAGGGAAATACTTAGAGATAAAAGCATCTTTGCACTTGTTCCAGGAATCAATACTATTTTTAGGCAAAGACGAAAACCAAGCTTTAGCATGATCTCTAAGCGAAAAAGGAAATAGATTCAATTTAACAACATCATTATCGACATCTCTTTTCTTTTGCATATCACATAAATCAACGAAGCTATTCAGATGAGTAGCGACATCTTCACTAGGAAGGTCGGCGAATTGATCTTTCATAACAAGATTCAACAAAGCAGCATTGATTTCGCAAGATTCAGTATTGGCAAGAGGAGCAATTGGAGTGCTAAGGAAATCATTATTATGGTATTGGTGAAGTCACACAATTTGGTAGTATCTTGAGCCATCGCGACAAACAAGCAAACAAACTAGCACACGAGCAAACAAGGGCAAACTGGCAAAAGAGGCAAACAGAGAGGGAGGATAGAGAGAGAGGGCGAATAAAACGGCAAGGGTGAATTAGGGGGAGAGGAAAACAAGAGGCAAATGGCAAATAATGTAATGCGAGAGATAGGGATTGTGATGGGTACTTGGTATGTTGACTTTTGCGTAGACTCCCTGGCAACGGCGCCAGAAACTCTTCTTGCTACCTCTTGAGCTTGCGTTGGATTTCCATGAAGAGGAAAGGATGATGCAGCAGAGTAGCATAAGTATTTCCCTCAGTTTTTGAGAACCAAGGTATCAATCCAGTAGGAGGCCACCTCAAGTCCCTCGTACCTGCACAAAATGATAGCTACTCGCAACCAACGCGATAAGGGGTTGTCAATCCCTTCATGGTCACTTACGAGAGTGAGATCAGATAGATATAATATTTTTGGTATTTTTGGTATAAAGATGCAAAGTGAAAAGTAAAGGCAAAGTAAAAAAAGCAAAGCAAGATTAAAGTAATGGAGATTGATATGATGAGAATAGACCCGGGGGCCATAGGTTTCACTAGTGGCTTCTCTCAAGAGCATAAGTATTCTACGGTGGGTGAACAAATTACTGTTGAGCAATTGATAGAATTGAGCATAGTTATGAGAATATCTAGGCATGATCATGTATATAGGCATCACGTCCGTGACAAGTAGACCGAAATGATTCTGCATCTACTACTATTACTCCACTCATCGACCGCTATCCAGCATGCATCTAGAGTATTAAGTTAAAAACAGAGTAACGCCTTAAGCAAGATGACATGATGTAGAGAGATAAATTCATGCAATATGAAATAAACCCCATCTTGTTATCCGCGATACGTGCCTTGCTGCCCCTTCTGTCACTGGGAAAGGACACTGCAAGATCGAACCCAAAGCTAAGCACTTCTCCCATGGCAAGAACTACCAATCTAGTTGGCCAAACCAAACGGATAATTCGAAGAGACTTGCAAAGATAACCAATCATACATAAAAGAATTCAGAGAAGATTCAAATATTATTCATAGATAGACTTGATCATAAACCCACAATTCATCGGTCTCAACAAACACACCGCAAAACGAAGATTACATCGAATAGATCTCCACAAGAGAGGGGGAGAACTTTGTATTGAGATTCAAAGAGAGAGAAGAAGCCATCTAGCTACTAACTATGGACCCGAAGGTCTGAGGTAAACTACTCACACTTCATCGGAGAGGCTATGATGATGTAGAAGCCCTCCGTGATGATGGCCCTCTTCCGGCGGAGCTCCGGAACAGGCCCCAAGATGGGATCTCGTGGATACAGAAAGTTGCGGCGGTGGAATTAGGTTTTTGGCTCCGTATCTGTTCGTTTGGGGGTATGTAGGTATATATAGGAGGAAGGAGTACGTCGGTGGAGCTCCGAGGGGCCCACGAGGCAGGGGCGTGCCCTAGGGGGGGCGCCCCCCACCCTCGTGACCGCCTCTTTTGTTCCTTCGCGTAGGGTCCAAGTCTCCTGGATCACGTTCGGTGAGAAAATCACGTTCCCGAAGGTTTTATTCCGTTTGGACTCCGTTTGATATTTCGTTTCTTCAAAACACTGAAATAGGCAAAAAAACATCAATTCTGGGTTGGGCCTGCGGTTAATAGGTTAGTCCCAAAAGTAATATAAAAAGTGGAAAATAAAGCCCAATATAGTCCAAAACAGTAGATAATATAGCATGGAGCAATCAAAAATTACAGATACATTGGAGAAGTATCACGCCGCGCCTTGTTATCCCGAAATTTGGACGCGTGCGAGAACTCCCTCCTCATCCGAAATCGCTCCCGCAGCCCAGACACGCGAAATCCCCCTTCTACCCCTCAGCCGGAAAAGAAGCTCCATGTCATGGTGTCAAAATCGGTGGGGGTACACTGGTAACTTACCCTACATTTCGGACAAGCGCGTCCCTAAGCTTGGCTCCCCTCCCCCTTCGCCCCCCCCCATTCGTACACCGAGGCCGCCAAAACCCGTGAAACCCCATGCTCCTCCGTCGGCCTCCCGACCGCCGCCCACCCGGAGACTCTTCCCTGACTACGCCGTCCACCGCAACAGCTCGTCGTGCCTCATCCACCGCACCGGATGAGGATCAGTTGTCGATCTCGTTGTCCCGCCGGATCAGTCGCGCCGTCCTCCACCTCCAAGGAGCTACCCCGATGTTCGCCTCATCTATCGCGCCACCTCAATCCCCACAGCACCGTCTTGACTTGCCCCACCGGAACTGCAACACCCTCACCAATTCCTCCGATGAAGCCGAGGCCAACTCGGTGCCACCAAGGAGGTTCTGCACTCACCGCTGCATTTTATCTTTTATTCGATCTCACGGGGCTGCCAGTGCTCGATACCGAGCAGACTTGGCGTGTCTCCATCGACGGCGCCGTCGCCGGCCACATCATCCACGGCGTCTCTCCCCCATGTCGTTGCTTCCTCGGCGGCGACTTCCACAACGGCACTAGCTGCAGCTACTCCGGCTCTCGCTCGCGTTGCGGCTCTGTTCTTGCTGTCGGTCGGGCTGCTGCACTGCTCCTGCTTTCGTTTGTGCTGCTGTCTACTCTTGCTCTCGCTTGCGCTGCTGCTGCTGCACGACCTCCGGCAGCTACAGGAGTTGCTGCTTTAGCACTCGCTCACGATGCTACTGCACGACTTGCTCTCTGCTAGTGCGTTCCCTGCTCGAGCGTCTGCTGATTTAGATCATTGCTTCTCTGCTACTAGTGCTCGAAGGCCCTAAACATCTATTGCAATGCTCTGTACTAGTTTATCAGTTTCGACAGTAAAATTCAGTTTCAACTGTGAAGTTCATTTTCTTCAGTTAAGTTCAGAGTGAACAGTACTTACAGCATCTGTCGGAGCGGCCGTGGCGCGACTGATGCGTTTTACATCTAGCACTTTTTGGTGATGTATTTTACATCATCTATTGCAGATGATATTAGGGTCCCACTCCAGATTAACGTTGTCTGTCTTCTCATGCTTCAGCCTCGTCGCCGTACACCTTAGCGGAGCTGCTCCAATGACGGAACCGTCCATCACAGCGGAACAGTACCCTCGGCGCCGTTTCCAGAGGCCTCAGATCTTCTTCCCTGCCTCCGACAGTCACACCAGCATCATCACCATCCTCCACGTCCAACCCAATGATGTTGAGGTCCACAAGGCTATGCCAAAGAGGTTGTACACTCATCGCATCACTTAGTTTCTCCATTCCTCTGTTCTTCCAATTCATGTCAGCCAAACACCCAGGTTGACTGAAATCCTATGTTTCCAAATGCTCTGTTTTGCACGTGCATTCCTATCCTATTCATGTGTTTTTCCTGTCCCTGCGTTTATAGAATCCTCCAATTCTAAGGAGCCCTTACAGATTTACTTCATTTTCAGATAGGCGTCAAAGAAAACTCTGTGTGTTATGTCCTGCTCCTGCCATTCCGTCATCCACCCCACCTGAGGTGCACCATCGACAGAAGCGTTCACTGCAGCAGAGATCCCCCCTGCAGACTTCCTTTCGCCGCCTCGGATCATCTTCCCCGTTGCCGGCAGCCATGCCGACTGCATTACCATCATCAACTGAGTAGATGAACCTAAGGACTACACAGTTCCGGAAGAGATATCACAGTCTTTCGTGTTTGCTTACGTTATACATCGGTTATTATTACCTGCTACTTTATCGTTCAATCTTGAGTTTTGAATTGCCCATGGGTCTCATATCGAGCCAGCAACGAATAGTATCTGTCTACTATGTGGTTCATCTGGGGTTTACTATGTGGTTCATGTTGGGTGGGCAACAAACAATAGATGATCCATTGTCTATCTTTTTAAACTAAAGCTATAATCTACCTGCTATCATTAGTTTTGGATCCATCCACTCGTTTGCTACCATCAGTCTTGATTTTTGCATGCACCCCTTAGGCCTTACAAAATCTAACTATTTTTATTATTATGCATGTCAGATATTGTACACAATCATACCGAACATGTAGAGAAAAAGAGAAGACCGTTGCGTGCGAATATTACGTCAGGCATACGCCGCTCCATGGTGGGCAAAGTGCCCCCCCTCCTGCATCTCTAGATTGTATTCTAGAGGAAGATAATTGTTCAGATGGAGATTCAGAAGGAGCCAACCACGATTGTTTACCACCTGAGGTGTTTGCTCTAACCTGGCATGCTGATGTTGGTCATATCATGCATATGGCGCCTTGCATTGCTTACATTATACATCTTATATGTCATCATCTTAGTTTTAGATTTGCTTTGTGTGAATGCCACCTTTGGTTTCTATATCAATACTCCACCATTCCTAAATATTTGTCTTTTTAGAGATTTCAACAAGTGACTACATATGGAACAAAATTGAGTGAATCTACACTCTAAAATATGTCTATATACATCTGTATGTGGTAGTCCATTTGAAATCTCTAAAAAGACAATATTTAGGAACCGGAGGGAGTATATGGGAATTATGCAATGCCATCTTCTTTAGCCAGGCATCATATACGTGAATCATGCAATGCCATCCTGTTTAGCCAGTCATCGTAATAATGTGAATTGTATCGTGCCATATTTTTTCCATAATGTTATTCCATTTGTCAACAATGTTTATACATTCATCTACTCTTCCTGTGCATCAGCCATTTGAATCGGTCATGGGAAAATCTGGAGTGAAAACAAGGTCTTCTGAGCAGTCAGTGCTACCTGTCGATGCAGATTTCTTGCTGGTTACAGATAGCTCCTTAGAGGAGGATTCACAGAGATATGACCAGTCGTATCCCCCCCCCCCCGAGGTGCATGCTCTAACTTGGCTGGGTTATATTGCTCATATCATGCATATGGTGTCTTGCATTGCCATGCCATCTGCTTAGATTAGACATGCTTTGTGTGAATGCCTCCTGTTTGCTTTCTATATCAGATATGTGAATTATGCAATGCCATGTTTTTCAGGCAGCTATCATATATGTGAATTATGCACCGCCATGGAGCCAGGCATCATATATGTGAATTATCTCATGCCATATTTTTTTCATTACGTATTCCATTTGTTGACAATTTGTGTATATTGAACTACTCTTCATGTGTATCAGCCATTTGAGCCGGTTACGGAAAAATCTGGAGTGAAAACAAGGTCTTCAGAGCAGGCAATAGTACCTGTTGAAGCATATATCTTGATGGTTACAGGGAGCTCCTCAGAGGAGGATTCAGAGACAGATGACCAGTCCTATATCCCACCTGAGGTGTATGCTCTAAGTTGCAATGTTTATATTTCTCATATGATGCATATGGTGTCTTGCATTGCTTAGTTTAGACATCATATGCACAATATTGAATTCTATCTGCTTAGTTTAGAGATCATACATGCGAGTGCCAGCTGCTTAGTATATGAATCAATTATGTCAATTATATCATGCCATCCTGTATACTTAGACAACATGTATGTGAATTATTTCATCCCAACCTATTTTAGAAAAACATCACATAGTTTTGTCATGTCATCCTGTTTAGGTACTCATCATATGTTGAATTATGCCATTATATCCTGTTAATTTATCCATCATATATCTGAAACTATGTCATGCTATCCTATTTAGTTAGGCATCATATATGTGAAATTCTGTCATGTTGTCCTGTTTGGTTAGACAACATATATGTGAATTACCACATCTGTCTATCATACAATGTATGTACGTTCAATTTCTTTTCTTGTTTATCAGCCATTTGAATTGGAGCGGGTGATGGCAGTATCTAAGGGAGCAAAAACCCGTTCTTCACAAAAGACAGTGCTACCCGTCAATGCAGATAGAACCATGGTTGTACTGGCCCACAAACTAGCCCCACCACACATAATCGAGACTCTTCCAGATTGCACACTTACACCATTGGGCAAAGAACCAGCTACAACCCATCTAACCGCAACCCCAGCGAATAGTAATCCACTTATAGTTGACAAAGCACCATGTCCACCACAGAGTACCCCCACACGAGCAGTTTGTAAAGCTACTGTAGTGCCCAAAGCACGAAGACCACCACAGCTAACCCAAACTCCACGTTTAAAGCAGAAGAGCAACTGTTCTCAGGTCAGATTCCGTAGCTATGGTCCATACTCCTTTGTTGTTGCATCACTGTATTTACTCATACTAACTACTTTTGAATTTGAAGGATCCAACTGAAACTCCAATGGCGCAACAGGTATGTTTTGAACCTATTTCTTTAACTGGATTGCTGTTCTAACTTCTTGCTCTATGTTGATTTCAGTTTAAGTTGTATAAATAATTATGTTCTCATGTCATGCACATTACAAGTGCTGCCAATGTTGTGTAGTTTCTCACACTTATATTCTGTCTATGCTATTGTGTCTTAAAAATATATGAGTTGAACTATGTCTCTATCTTGATTAGGGAACATAAACTAGAATGATATGGACAATACAGTGACCATAGTACATAGATATATGTTTGTTTCATGATGTTATCCTGTCCACCTTACTACTGGACCGGTTTGCCAAAATGAGTTTCGTATACTACAAGCTAAACCTGTGATGTGTCTGCTTGTTTCTCTTGTAGTATGCAAATAGAATATTGGAGAAGAGCACCCCACTATGCAATGGTACAGAAAGTAATGCAGATAAGGTTCAAGATAGTGAGACAACCCTGTTGGTCTCCAAGAAAGGTGATAAAAACGATCTTGTAGACAGTGAGAAAACCCACAGTCCTGCGTTGATGTAGTGTTCGAGTTACTGGCCAGTATCGCTGGCACAAGCTCTTCGAACTCGCTTCCTGAATCACTTCGGCTTCTTCAGTCTCAGCTACAAGTTGAAAGGCATCAGTCAGCTGTGCTGCGGCAAAAAGCCGAAGGACTAAGGAAGTCCCTACAGAATTCAGATGCGTACTTTCTTGTGCAACAGCAAGCGCAGGAGGATTTAAGCGCCAAACAAGAGAAAGTTAATAAGCTTGCTAAGCATCTTGCCAGCATTATGGGTACCCAGGATATTGTTTCTTGAACTCTTCTGAAGTGGTTTCAGTTCTGGACTTGTTTTGCTGCGGCATTTATATGCTGCTTTGTTCCCTGTATTTGCACTGGTGGCGAACTTTGATGCCCAGTGGATGTAATATGTGTAATAGCCGTGATAGCCTAGCATAAGTTGCTTGCTTATTTATTTCCTTGTTGTCTTGTTTATTTGTTTGCTTGTAGTCAGTGCAGTTCTTTTTCCGTGGTTTGCTAGTGGCTGCAATAACCTATTTTTTAAAACTAGGCCACAATAACCATGGGCTAATATTTACTGTAGTGACACTAGGCCTCCTACGGGCCGTAGAAACAGTGGGCCTTCTACGGGCCGTAGAAACAATGGGCCTTCTACGGGCCGTATCATCAATGGGCCTTATACGGGATGTATGATCGATTGGCCAAACATGGGCCAATAACAGGCCGCATTATGGCCGTAAACGGGCTAGAGTTGGAATCGTCCATTCATGGGCCGACCATAACGGGCCATCGTTAATATGTCGTATTTGATGATGCTATGAAAACGTCCCAACGTATTAACGGACCACAAACGAGCCGACTGTAACCACGGGCTGAATTTGGCCCACAAGCAGAAAATGACAGTAACGGGCTGTAAGTAAACGAATGCTGAAAATGAGCCCAAGAATAAATGGGCTCTTAGAAGGCCGAAAGATAACATGGGCTGGAAACGGCCCAACAGAATAACGGGCCGTTAATGGGTATAAAGTGATACACTGTTCATTACGGGCCAGTTTCACCACGAGCCGTTAATGGGTGTAAAGTGATACAATGTTCATTACGGGCCAGGTTCACCACGGGTCATTAATAGGCCAAGAGTTACATAGGGCCTCATATGGGCCGAAAGACGTCATGGGCCATACATGGGCCAGAAGTGAAAATGGGCTGGAATCATATTGGATGGCCGAGATGACGCTACTGGGCCTAATACGGATAGGGCGTAACGGGCCTTGGGTTAGCGGACTGTAAATGGGCTATATGTGAACAGGCCGTTAACAGGCTTTCCATGGGCCGGGTCGCCACCTTTTGACCAAGTCAAACGGGCCGGCCTTTTCACAGGAATGGGCCTCTGTTGGGTCGTGCCACGTGTCGACGTATCATAGGCGCCTTCTGTCCAATGAGTGGATGACATCTGTCCCAATGATGAGCTGACACGTGTTTCCTCCAGCCAATGATGATTTTACACGTGGAAAATCCCCATTGGTCGGGGCTGTTAACGGATTATCGGATCCAAAACCCGACCCGATAGCTTAACGGCATTCCGTTACGGTGGATGCCATGTGTCGGTCACCCTTGACGAAAGCACTTCTGTGACGCGCGATTTATCATCATGGAAGTGCACACTTCCGTGATGATAATTTTGGTAATGTCATGGAACACTTCTACGATAGCACAGGTATGACTATCTTGATTCTGTCATAAAATCGTCATGGATGTACATGCATGACAAAAAACGTGACCTACTGTGACAAACACGTATCAGCACGGAAGTGTATATTTTTTTTGTAGTGCTCCAAGGGCACCAATAGTGGAATCACGGCATCTCGCATTGTGTGAGGGCGTGAGGAGAATACGGTGGCCCTAGTGGCTTCTTGGGGAGCATTGTGCCTCCACACCGCTCCAACGGAGACGTACTTCCCCTTAAAAGGAAGGAACATCGGTAACACATCCTCGTCTTCACCGACTCCACTCTTGGTTATCTCGTACCTTTACTTGTGCAAGCTTATTTGTGTTACTTCCCTTGCGTGCTTGTGTGCTCGTTGTTGTTGCATCATATAGGTTGCTCACTTTGTTGCACATCTAGACAACCTACTTTGATGCAAAGTTTAATTTGGTAAAGAAAAGCTAAAAATTGTTAGTTTCCTATTCCCCCCCCCCCCCCCCCCCCTCTAGTCAACTATATTGATCCTTTCAATTGGTATCAGAGACTCGTCTCTTTTTAAGGACTTTGTCGTCCGAAGAGTATGGTTGATGTCGTAGACGGTGTGGAGGAGCACTCCGGTGCGAATCCGGTCTCGTCTACGGGAGATGGGGCAACCTCGGTCTCTCGTGAGGGATTCAATGTGGCCTTGGAGACATTGAAAACCTCCATGACGACCGAGGTTGAAAGCATGTTTACTAAATTCATTGAAGGGCTTAAACTATCCACCGCACCGTTGAATGTGGGTGATCCCACTAACAAGGTGACAGATGCTAACTCCGACAAGGGGGATGCTACTAGTGAAAAAGCTCCTTCTTCTAGTGGTAAGAATGGCACCGGCATCTTTTCCCATGTGGAACCTCCACTTGTTTATGGTGGACCGATTCCCTCTACTCATTTGAATCATGCCGGTCCTCCCCCTAAGATTGTGAAAAATCAGGACTTTGATTCTTGGGTTTATTGCTTTAAGCATCATTTAAATCATGTGAATACTAATCTTTGGAGAATCATTGAAGAAGGTTTCTATCCGCATGATCCAAGCAACTTCACCCCTAGAGAAGCCGCGGCTAATCAATTCAATGAGAATGCTCTCTTCATCATCCAAGATGCAATTCCACCCGAAGATCTCCCTCATCTTCGGCCCTTTGCCTTGGCCAAATATGCATGGCTTTGTGTTGTCTCCCTCTATCAGGGAAGCGCAAGCATTCAACGCTCCAACTATGAAGTAGTGCAAGATGAAGCCGATGAGTTTGCAATGAAAGAAGATGAAGAACCTCGTGAGCTTTATCGGAGAGTAACCAAACTCGCGGTCTCACTCCAAGATCATGGGAGGAAGGACACGTATGACAATTGGATCAAGCGCAAATTCCTCAAGGTAATGATTCCTTACCACAAGGCCATGTCCTCCGTCATTCGTCAAAGGCCGGACTTCCACACTTTGTCCTCAAGTGAAGTGTTGGATGAGTTTGTGGCCATGAGCATCTTGGACAAGACGGCCGACAATGCGGTGCTACGTTCTCAAATAGCAAAGAAGCCCAACCTTGCATTGAAGGCCAAGGTTTGCGTTGAAGAAGAAGAAGAGGAAGAAGAGGAAAGCAACCCCGAAGATACAAAGTATGCCTATCATGAACACATGGAACTTGCTTCAAGGCAATTTTGGAGCAAGAAAAACTCAAGGCCAAACTTCAACAAGAACAGCTCAAGTGGCACGAAGAGCAAGCAACGTGTGAGGACTTGCTATAATTGTGGCAATGTGAGCCATTTTGTTGCGGAGTGTTCGTATGAGAAGAGGGAAGACAATGGTGGCAAGCTCATCCAAAAGGACAAAGCCAAGTCTTTCCCAAACAAGAGCAACTTCACCAAGAAGACTCCTCACAAGGCGTTGGTGGTACAAGAAGAGTACCATGAGGATGATGATGATGATGAAGATGGTGAGTCGGTTGTTGTGGCCTCCATTGCCATTGCAACAACTCCACGGGTGTCTCTCTTCGACTCACCTAATGAGAACATCACCGCCAAGTGCCTCATGGCTAAAGCCACCAACAAGGTAACCCCCAACATCAAAACTACCATCATTAATAATCCTTCTCTGACGGATTGCATCGATGAACATGATGGACCTAATGTGGAGGAGAATGAGTTTGAGTACTTTATGGGCAAACTCAAGGGTAAATCCAAGAAGCACTTTGTAGCTCTCTTGGAACAACTTGGTGAAGCCAATGACATGATCGAAGCTCACGAAGATACCATCTCTAAGATGGAGGGGCATAGTTGTGAATATGCCGATGAGATTTCGGATCTCTCCAATGCTCTTGAGAAAGAGCGTGGTCTTCGTTTGGCTCTTGAGGAGTCACACAACGATGATCACGCTAAGTTAAAGAAAGATCTTGATCATGCCATTGTTGTTTCTCGTGTGCTAAACTCCGAGAAGGCCGGGCTTGGGGTTGATCTTGCTAGACTCCAAGAGGAGTTTGACCTACTTGACAAGGCTCACAAGGTCTTGAAGGGTACTCATGCTAGCCTCAAAGAGTCTCATGTCAACTTCAAGAAAAGCTAACCAAGGAGAAAGCCACATTTCCTCATATGGTATTAATTGATAATGCAAATGCTACTAACCCATGTTGTGAGCATGTGCATCTTGTTGAGGGGAATGCTAAGTTGAAGGAGCAACTTGAGAAAGGCCTTGTTTCTTGCATACAAGGCGAGAAAAACCTCAATGACCTTTTGAGCAATCAAAAGGGAGTTGTGGCCAAGGAAGGGATTGGGTACGCACCCGAGTCCAAGAACAAGAAGAAGAATGACAAGGCCAAACGACCTCCCCCTCTCAAGCAAACCTTTGTGAAGGAGGGAGAGGGTGCTACTTAGGAGAAGAAGAAGAAGAACACCGGGAAGGGTGGTGATGCCAAGAAGGGAAACACTTCCCTTCCCAACCAAGCCGGCGACTTTAACCCTTCTTATGTGTTGTGTCATGCTAGTGATGGACATGTTTATGCCAAATTTGTTGGATCTCCTTATGAGTACATTGAATGGTCTATTTGGGTTCCTAAGACCCTCGTTACTAACATCAAAGGACCCATTACTAAATGGGTACCTAAAACCAAGCATTGATCTCTTGTAGGTGTTCGCTTCCGGTGGGGGTCATGGTTGCTCGATAGTGGAGCCACTAATCATATGACCGGAAGCAAGGACTTGGTGGTGGATGGTCACAAGATTCCATCTATGCCCACCAATGTCAAGTGGGGTGATGCCTCGTCTTCCAAGGTATTAGGGATTGGCAAGGTTGTCATTTCTCATGATCTCACGATCGAGAAGGTCATGCTTGTTGAGTCCCTTGCATACAATTTACTTTCCGTTCGTCAACTTGCACTCATGGTCTTTGCCACTTTCTTTCATATTGATATCGTGGCCCTCTTGTGGAGCAAGACTCTTAAAGTACCCTTTGTTGGGCATGTCAAGAACGGTCTCTATGTGATTAACTTTTTGGAGCGACCCACTAAGACCGCGACATGCCTAATGGCTAAAGTTGACGTGGGATGGCTTTGGCATCACCTTCTAGCCCATGTCAATATGAGATCTTGGAAAAGTCTTCTCAAGGGGGACCATGTCCGTGGACTAACAAATGTTAGTTTTACTAAATATCATGCTTGCAGTGCTTGCATCGAAGGAAAGCTACATGAGAAGGCTCACCCTCCCACGACTATCGTCTACTCGAAGAGGCCTTTGGAGCTCCTTCATATGGATCTCTTTGGGCCTCCATCCTTTGATAGTCTTGGGGGTAGAAAGTATTGCTTGGTGATTGTGGATGATTATTCAAGATTCACTTGGGTATATTTCTTCAAGAGGAAGAGCGAGACCCAACAAACTGTCATTGACTTCGCAAATGAAGCTCAATGTCAACACAATGCAAAGATCTTGACTATAAGAAGTGACAACGGCACCGAGTTCAAGAATTACACCTTGGATGAGTTTCTTAGTGATGAGGGTGTCGGTGTCAAAACCGGCGGATCTCGGGTAGGGGGTCCCGAACTATGCGTCTAAGGCAGATGGTAACAGGAGGAAGGGGACACGATGTTTACCCAGGTTCAGGCCCTCTTGACGGAGGTAATACCCTACGTCCTGCTTGATTGTTCTTGATGATATGAGTATTACAAGAGTTGATCTACCACAAGATCGTAGAGGCTAAACCCTAGAAGCTAGCCTATGGTATGATTGTTTGTTGTCCTACGGACTAAACCCTCCGGTTTATATAGACACCGGAGGGGGCTAGGGTTACATAGTCTCGGTTACAAGGGAGGAGATCTACATATCCGTATTGCCAAGCTTGCCTTCCACGCCAAGGAGAGTCCCATCCGGAGATGGGACGAAGTCTTCAATCTTGTATCTTCATAGTCCAACTGTCCGGCTAAAGGATATAGTCCGGCTGTCCGGAGACCCCCTAATCCAGGATTCCCTCAGTAGCCCCTGAACCAGGCTTCAATGACGATGAGTCCGGCGCGCAGTTTCGTCTCCGGCATTGCAAGGCGGGTTCCTCCTCTGAATACTCCATGGAAGATTTTGAACACAAGGATGGTGTCCGGCTCTGCAAAACAAGTTCCACATACCACCGTAGAGAGAATAATATTTCCACAAATCTAATCTGCTCATACGTTTTGACAGCATGACATCACGTCATGGCCCGGTCATTATTCGAACTGTTTTTCTCAACCAGCACCGCACATATCGCGAGGCGGTTTTCTTGACACGTCTTGTCAAAGCAGAGATCGTGTCCCCCTTATTACAGGATTCTCATCAATACGGACGTGGGTAACCCAACCGCACCATCAATTACGGCGCTTGGGGAATAAGCGATTTTACCAGGCAAGTGGGGAGGCGCATCGCCTCTTTCGCCCTTATAAAGGGATTAGGTTTCACTCTTTTCACCCATGCCTTCTTCCTCCTTGCTTACCCATTCTCGCACACTCGAGCTCCAGCGCCCAAGTTCGCGTCTTTCTTCTCAAACCACTCCAAGCATGTCTGGAGCAGGAGGCAAGTGGATGGTCTCCTCTGTCACGGAGGAGAACATCACAAAGTTACGGGAAGCCAGATATCTGGTCACGGATATCGCGCACCGGCTACCAGATGCAGGCAGATCATCCCTATGCCCGAACCCCATGAGAGGGTAGTTTTTCTTACCCACTTCGTCCGCGGACTGGGATTTCCCCTCCATCCGTTTGTCCGTGGGCTCATGTTCTACTATGGGCTGGATTTTCATGATCTGGCCCCCAATTTCATCCTCAACATCTCGGTGTTTATCCTCGTGTGCGAGGCCTTCCTCCGCATCAGGCCCCATTTCGGCCTGTGGCTGAAGACCTTTAATGTCAAACCGAAGGTGGTGGTTGGCCAGCAAGCAGAGTGCGGAGGTGCCATGGTGGGAAAAATGCCTAACGTCACCTGGCTCGAAGGCTCCTATGTGGAGACCATAAAGGGGTGGCAATCGGGGTGGTTCTACATCACCGAGCCGCGCGACACCAACTGGGTGGCGGCCCCCAAATTTTGATCCGGAATCCCCACGCGGCTCACTTCTTGTAAAGAGAAGGGCCTGTCTTGGGGTTCTTTGGTAGAGCTGACCGGACTCCAGACCTGCATCAGGAACATGATGAGCAAGAAAATCAAGCTCATCAACGTGGTCCAGGTCATGCTCTTCTGCCGGATTCTCCCGTGTCAACGACGGGCATTCAATTTGTGGGAGTTCGACCCGGCCAAGCACCAGACGCTGCGAGAGCTCTATGACACGATGCACAAGGTCGTCTGGAGGGTGCTGTTCAAGGGCGCCGAGGTACCTCTTTCCCTCACCGAAGGCCGCAGACTCAACGCAAAGCGCCATGCCAATCCGGTAAGTTTTATATCTCACAGGGTATTTATTTGCCCCAATTAAATGATGTGCGGGATCTAAGCTCCCATGCCATTAACAGGACTGGATAATGACAGCGGAGTAGCTCGATTGCCCAGCCCCCCTGCCTGAAGATCCCGCAGATGCTCTCCTAACGGAGATGCTGGCTCCGGCACCTTACGAGGTACCAGCGAAGAAGACCAAGAAGAAGGCCACGGGGACCCGAAAGGGTCTCCGATGCAAGGTTGTATCGGACTCATCATCCGATGACTCCAACGCGCAGTCCTCCCATGAAAACGAGGAGGAGGAGGAGGTGGAAAGTTCTCCCCCCAGCCGGGGGAGACAAGAAAAGGAAGGCCGACCCAACCGGGGAGGCCGAAGGGTCCAAGAAGGGAAGGACCCTCCCTCGGTACTGCTCCACGACGGCCGCCTACAGCGACGACGAGTGGCTACCCAGGGTCAAGCCCCTGGCGAAGTCGTAAGTATCCAGACACCATAGTAATTCATGGTATGTTTTATTGCACTGCTTCTCCTCATGCCGAACATGATTATGCTGTCCATCCCGAGCTCATCTCGACGTATCTTCATCGAGCGGTTCATTGGACTCGTCGGATATGAACAGCGGTTCTCTTCCGACCGCCTCCACCCCTCGCCCTACGGACAACATCGAGGTGTTGTCTCGAAAGGCACCAAGCCGAGGGGAGGTGGTCTTGGAGGCGCCTCGAAGCGACCTCCCGGACCCTGGACGCAAAGGGAGCAAAACTCCCATGGGCTCCGAGTTCGGCCCCCAGCCGAACACTGCACCGGAACCTTCGATGGTTCCGGACTCCGGTAGGCGATCCCCCGTTAAGGGGGGCCAGCCGCCCGTGCCGGTGTCCTCTATCCATCCAGAGGCACCGGACAACTTGCTGGAAGTGCTTCGTGACGCTTCCATCGATGAAGAGCACCACACTATCATGAGTGCGGTGATCGAGAAAGTTTAGTCCGCCAAAACGGACTGACCGAAGCTTGCGCCAGCCTCCTAACAGGCTTTGAGGTAAGCAATCAAAATATAAGAAAATATTATCGCATAGATAGTAGCCCCTGATGCTCTGTTCGGCGTTCGAGAAGAAAGGACGAATAGAGGATCAAATGATGACTCAGGAGTCTAATCAGAATATGTCTATGTGTATGTGCAGGCTTCACTGCTGGCCGCTTCCGCACATACTGTGGAGGTCTCTGCACTGAAGCAGGACCTGGAGCGGTCCAAGAACGAGCTCGGCCTTACCAAGAGGCAGCTCGAGGAGAGCAAAGGTAAGCAATACCTTGTCTATATATTTAAAAAGAAGTTCGGTTGTGAAGTAATAGGATCATCATGAATATTCCAGGGGCCACGACCGAAGTGGCGACCCTGAAGAAGGCACTGTCCGAGGCCGAAGACAAAGCGGACAAGGAGCGCATTGAGCGGGAAAAGCAAGAAGCCCAGGTAGGCGAGGTGCAGCAAGAGCTCGAGGCTCTCGCCAAAAAACACGAGTCCTTGGAGCTTGACTCTAAGACGTGAGAGTCCGAGCTTGTGAAGGCGCTCAAAAGCGCATGGAGCGCCAAGGCTGAAGCCCACAAGGCCCTCCAGGAGATGGATGCCGTGAAGAAGATAGCAGCGGGTAAGGCATTCATTATGCAAAGCAAGCATGTGAAGGAAACTTTCCTTTTACTTACCCGAGTTCGGAGCTCTCCAGGAGCGTTCACAGATCTTCCCCGCAGTGTACTGGATGCCGCGGAGTTTTACCGAGCTGAGGAGGGGAGCTTGACAGAAAAGTTGTTCTGGTCTCAGTATACTGGGACCGAACACCCAATGCCCTTGAGCGACCAGCTGAAGCAATTGGTCGAGCTTCACAAGGCGGCCGAATAGGCCATGAAGGGACTTATAGTCAGGATATGGCCCGGCAAGCCCCTGCCCGGCAGCTACTTTGGTCTGGTGAGGCGGCTTGTGGATGCCTGCCCACGGCTTGAAGTCATAAAGCGGTCCGTCTGCATCGAGGGTGCGCATCGGGCTTTTGCCCGGGCAAAGGTGCACTGGGCGAAGCTGGACACCATGAAGCTGGTGAAGGAGGGGCCGCCGGAGGGCAAGGAGCATCGCTGCCCCGAAATGTATTATGAGAGTGTCTTGAAGGGTTCCCGCCTTGTGGCGGATGAATGTGCCAGAGATGTAATTTTTGACTGAACATGCTCATGTGATCCTGTAATGTGAAACAAGTTCATTTGCGCTATGCAATGCTTTTTTAATTTAAAATATTACCTTCTGTGTGGCCGTTTATAAAATCTGAGAGTTGGCCAGTCGTCGGCTGCTGCCCCCATGTAATTAGTACTGGGGTGTTTGGGATAAACCTAAGCACTCTTTATCCCAATTTTGGGTCCTTCGAGGGAGGTGTTCAGCACAACGAACCACGCAATCAGACTATAAGGCTTTATCACTCTCACTTACCCATAGAAGTCTAGAATTTTAAATTTTGGCGAAGCCCCTAGTATTCGGAAGGCCGAATTAGGGGCGCTATACACGCCTAAGTCGGGCAAGGCCGACTCCTTGCCCGAAGCGGAAAAAGTCTTTAAGGACTTGAGACCTCTCGAACAGCGACCAGCTCTCGCCCTATCATGATAGTTAGTTTTCGGCTTTCTCTACTGAGGTGCTCGTCCGGAAGAACCGAGACACAATCACAGTAGTTCTCCCAGCGCTACCTTAGCCAATATAGCGGAACGTAAGGTACCAAAGCATGGGAGCCGGGCAAACCCAACTATTGACCCAAGACATGATTCGGAGCTGATGCATATAATGCTATAAGTTCGGGGTGCCGCATTGTCGAAAGTGTTCGGACTTCTCTAACCGTATTATGGGGTAAACGAAAGCCCCTGGCGTACTGACCGTACCAGAATGTACGGGTGCAAGTTGTCGTAAATGAACATATAAGAAAAAAAGGATGAATAATGCAATAATAGACTAATGCTATGCATTGTTATTTTAAATAATAGGTCGAAGCGTACTGATACAAGTAGTGCAATAAGCAGAAAATAGGACTGTTTGACATGTCCTATCCAAGGGCAAGCTGCGTACGAATAGTAGAAAGCGGGTATATCGATTATTATTAGAGACCACCTGGGGGTTCCCGTGTACATCTTAGCTTCTTGCCTCCTTGGTTGTTCATTCCTGTAATGTGTCCGGCAATCATACTGCCAGAAAGGGCTTCCAGAGAATTAGGTCCTGAAAGAGAAAAAATGATAAAGGTATACAGCCCCTAGGGCGGTTAAGCCGCATTGCGGGACGTGCCCTGATTGTGCCCCTGCCTATGTCCATGGTATTTTGAGTGCGTAATTATGCACGCGCGGCACGGATTTCGTCGCTTGACTGGGACTGGGATGGGGGCCGAATTGCTAGGCGAGCTCTGAATGTGCCAGGCGATCCTGTTGCAGTTTACTCCGGACTCGCTTGACGGTGTTCGGGGGTTGTATCGCCGAATTGGTGGTTTGCCTAAAAAGGCTGCTTTGTGCTTCTTCTGCAAGGGCCGCATTGTGCTCTTCCGTGCGGAGCGAGCGTTCTGTGTTTCCATTGACTTTTATGACCCCCCCTAGGTCCTGGCATCTTGAGCTTGAGGTATGCGTAATGTGGTACCGCATTGAACTTTGCAAATGCGGTTCATCCGAGCAGTGCGTGATAGCCACTGCGGAACGGGATGATATCGAAGATTAACTCCTTGCTTCGGAAGTTGTCCGGGGATCCGAAGACCACTTCCAGTGTGATTGAGCCCGTGCAATGGGCCTCTACACCTGGGATGACGCCCTTAAAGGTGGTTTTGGTGGGTTTGATCCTCGAGGGATCTATACCCATTTTGTGCACTGTATCCTGATAGAGCAGGTTCAGGCTGCTGCCGCTGTCCATAAGGACTCGAGTGAGGTGAAATCCGTCGATGATTGGGTCTAGGAACAATGCGGCAGATCCACCATGACGGATACTAGTGGGGTGGTCCCTGCGATTGAAGGTGGTCGGACAAGCGGACCATGGGTTGAACTTTGGGGCGACAGGCTCTATCGCATAGATGTCCCTTAGTGCACGCTTCCGTTCCCTCTTGGGAATGTGGGTTGCGTATATCATGTTCACCGTCTTCACTTGTGGGGGGAACCTCTTCTGTCCTCCCGTGTTCGGCGGCCGGGGCTCTTCCTCGTCATTACTATGCAGCCCCTTGTCCTTGTTTTCGGCATTTAACTTGCCGGCCTGCTTGAACACCCAGCATTCTCTGTTGGTGTGATTGGCTAGCTTATCGGGGGTGCCATGGATTTGACACGAGCGATCCAGTATGCGATCCAAACTGGACGGGCCCGTAGTACTTCTTTTGAATGTCTTTTTCCGCTGACCGGATCTAGAGCCTCTGAATCCCGCATTGACTGCCATATCATCAGTGTTATCGCCATTGTTGCGGTGAGTCAACCAGCTATCCTCGCTCGCGCAAAAGCGGGTCATGAGCGTCGTGAGGGTTGCCATTGACTTTGGCTTCTCCTGGCTGAGGTGCCGGGCAAGCCACTCACCATAGATGTTATGCTTGAATGCCGCTAAGGCCTCTGCATCCGGACAGTCGACAATTTGGTTTTTCTTAGTTAGGAACCGTGTCCAGAATTGTCTGGCCGATTCCCCTGGCTGCTGAGTTATATGGCTCAAGTCATCAGCATCAGGTGGTCGCACATAAGTGCCCAAGAAGTTGTCAAGGAATGCGTCTTCCAAATCCTCCCAACTGCCGACGGAGTCTGCTGGCAAGCTATTCAGCCAATGCCGAGCTGGTCCTTTGAGTTTTAGTTGGAGGTACTTGATGGCATGTAGATCATCACCACGAGCATTTGGATGTGAAGGAGGTAATCATCAATCCATACAGCGGGATCTGTTGTACCATCATACGGTTCGATATTTACGGGTTTAAAACCCTCCGGGAATTCGTGATCCATAACTTCATCAGTGAAGCATAGGGGGTGTGCGGCGCCTCTGTGCCGGGCTATATCCCGACGCAGTTCATATTAGTCTTGTCTATTGTATTCGGCCCGGCCGGATTTACTTTTAGTGTATCCGGCGCGACGGTCATCGTCCCATGTTGGCGCGCGCCCCCGTGACCTGTATATTGACCTTGCATGTTTTGCCCTGCTGTCCAATACGTCTCGCAGGTCCCGTGTGTTTCCCAGGGCCTTGGTATTTTTGATTGAGTGGCGGCGGGGTGCAGGCTGAACTTCAGGCTGAAACGCCTCTTTGGCTCGGCCATGCGGTGGCCGGTCAGCCCCATCATACACTGGTGATGGAGGTTTCAATGCTTCCTCCTCGAGGTGAGGTAGCAACCTGCGCTTTGGGTAATTCTTGGAGGGGCGCTCGAGTTCGTATTCCTCGGCCGCAAGGACTTCGGTCCATCTATCTGCTAGCAAGTCTTGATCAGCTTGAAGCTGTTGTTGCTTTTTCTTCAGGCTATTTGTTGTGGCCATAAGCCGGCGCTTGAAGCGCTCCTGCTCGACGGGATCCTCAGGCACGATAAATTCTTCGTCGTCGAGGCTCACCTCGTCTTCGGAGAGAGGCACGTAATTGTCCTCCTCCGATTTTTCGTCTGCTACCTGCTCTGGAGGGCTAGCTTCTTCACCCTCCCACTCTACATCGTGCTGGAGGGGATTGTGGTTGTCTTCGGCACTATCCGAAGTGTTATTGTCTCTTGTGCCGGTATCACTACTTTTGCTGTGGCGGGACTTAGAGCGGCGCCGCTGATGTCGGCGCTTGGGTTACTTCTTGGAGGGGTCAGCCTCCGCTATCTCGTTGCCATTTCCTTCTTTGGGGGTGTCCACCATGTATATATCATATGATGAGGTGGCGGTCCAGCGCCCTATGGGCGGTGGTTCCTGTTCATCTCCCGCATCGTCGTCCATACCGTCGATGTCTTTGGAGTCGAAGTCGAGCATGTTGGTTAAATCTTCGACAGTGGCTACTAAGTGGGTGGTGGGTGGGCAGCGAATTTCTTCGTCGTTCGCATCCCATTCTAGCCGGACATAGTTCGGCCAAGGTTCTCCTAACAAGGAGAGAGACCTTAATGAATTTAGCAAATCGCCGAAAGGCGAGTGCTGAAAGATATCCGCGGAGGTGAACTCCATGATCGGCGCCCAGTCGGATTCAATAGGCGCGGATGCAGGTGGCTCGGAGTCCGTGGCCGGAGACGAATCCAGTGGTTCGGCGACACGGCTCTCGTAAGGGGTGAAGTCAGTATCCGGCTCCATCGCCACTGAGAGTGCGGCCTCCGTGGCGGGGTCTATCCCTCCGTCCTCGGATGGCGCAGTTTGCTCCAGATTGAAGGCCGGAGTAGTTGTAGGTGTGATCTCCCGAACACTATCCGACGGCAGAGCTAAATCATGCTCATCGTGATCGTGCGGCACACCTGACATGGGCTCGAATCCGTCGAAGATCAAGTCTCCGCGGATGTCGGTGGTGTAGTTTAGGTTTCAGAACCTGACCTGATGGCCAGGGGCGTAACTCTCGATCTGCTCCAGATGGCCAAGCGAATTGGCCCGCAGTGCGAAGCCGCCGAATACGAAGATCTGTCCGGGGAGGAAAACCTCACCCTGGACCGCATCGTTACCGATGATCGAAGGGGCCATCGAGCCTTACGGTGACGGCACAGTGGAACTCTCAATGAAAGCACCAATGTCGGTGTCAAAACCGGTGGATCTCGGGTAGGGGGTCCCGAACTGTGCGTCTAAGGCGGATGGTAACAGGAGGCAGGGGACACGATGTTTACCCAGGTTCGGGCCCTCTTGATGGAGGTAATACCCTACGTCCTGCTTGATTGTTCTTGATGATATGAGTATTACAAGAGTTGATCTACCACGAGATCGTAGAGGCTAAACCCTAAAAGCTAGCATATGGTGTGATTGTCTGTTGTCCTACGGACTAAACCCTCCGATTTATATAGACACCGGAGGGGGCTAGGGTTACACAGAGTCGGTTACAAGGAAGGAGATCTACATATCTGTATTTCCAGGCTTGCCTTCCACGCCAAGGAGAGTCCCATCCGGACACGGGACGAAGTCTTCAATCTTGTATCTTCATAGTCCAACAGTCTGGCTAAAGGATATAGTCCGGTTGTCCGGAGACCCCCTAATCCAGGATTCCCTCAGAGGGGATCAAGCATCAATATTCCTCAGCATACACCCCTCAACAAAATGGTGTCATGGAAAGGAAAAACCCGACGTTGATGGATGTGGCAAGGACCATGATGGCGGAGTTCAAGTCTCCATACAACTTTTGGGCCGAAGCCATCAACACCGCTTGTCATGCTTCCAATCGGCTCTACCTCCGCAAGGGTTTGAACAAGACTCCATATGAGATACTCACCGGTAACAAGCCCAACCTCAAGTACTTTCGGGTGTTCGGGTGTAAGTGTTTCATTGTCAAGAAAGGTATTCGGTTGTCTAAATTTGAGGCTAGAGCTTATGAGGGCATATTTGTTGGTTATGCTACAAACTCTCATGCTTACCGTGTCCTCAATAAGTCCACGGGACTTATTGAGGAGACGTGTAACGTGGAGTTTGATGAGAATAACGGCTCCCAAGTGGAGCAAAGTGGCACTTGTGATGTAGGTGATGAAATTCCTCCTCAAGCCATAAGAAGAATGGGAGTTGGTTTTATCCTACCCATTGAGGAACCCCTTGTGGCCGAAGGAGAAGGAAAATGCTCCACTCAAGTGGAGCCATCACCAACCCAAGGCCCACACGCTTCCGAAGAACAAAGTGAAGGCCCTCAACCTCATGAACAAGACCAAGGGCAAGATCAATCTCAAGACGGTGTTGAATCACCAAGTGATGCCCAAGGTCAAGTTCTCTCCTCCGAGCAAGTTCAAGATCAAGAGCTACCTCAAGATCAAGAACAAGCTCAAGATGGCGCTCAAGATGATCAAGTGGCCGCTCCTCGACTCACCCCCGAGGAGGAATTGGAGTGCCGTGCCGCCAAGGTTGCATCCAAGCTCTCCACCAAGGGTCATCTCATGAAGAATGTGCTTGGAAGCATTCAAAAGGGGGTAAGCACTCGTAGACAATTGGCAAACTATTGTGAACATCACGCGTTTGTCTCTTGTGTTGAACCCCAAAAGGTATATGAGGCGCTCGAAGATCCGGATTGGCTAAATGCCATGCATGAAGAACTCAACAACTTCCAGTACAAAAGGGTGTGGCTATTGGTGCCAAGGCCAACGGGGAACCACAATGTCATTGGAACCAAGTGGATATTCAAGAACAAGCAAGATGCTCATGGGACCATCGTTCGCAACAAGGCAAGATTGGCGGCACAAGGCTACTCCCAAGTTGAGGGTATCGAGTAAGGTGAAACCTTTGCTCCCGTTGCTCGCCTTGAATCCATTCGTTTGTTGTTTGCTTATGCTTGTCATCACAACTTTAAGTTGCAACAAATGGATGTGAAAAGTGCTTTTCTTAATTGTCCTATTAATGAGCTGGTATATGTCAAGCAACCCCCCGGGTTCGAGGATCCCAACTTTCTTGATCATGTATATCAACTCGATAAGGCACTCTATGGCCTTAAACAAGCCCCACGTGCGTGGTATGACCACCTTACCAAGTTGCTACAAGATCGTGGATTTGAAGTTGGGATGATCGACCCCATTCTTTTTACTAAGAAGGTCAAAGGGGAGTTGTTTGTGTGCCTACTATATGTTGATGATATTATCTTTGGTTCCCCTAACAAAGCTTTCAATGAGGAATTTGCCGCTCTCATGACCTCTAAGTTCAAGATGTCTTTGATGCGAGAGTTGAAGTTCTTCCTTGGATTCGAAGTCAAACAAAGAAGAGAAGGAACCTTTATCAACCAAGCCAAATACACTCAAGACATGCTCAAGAGATTCAAGTTAAGTGATGTCAAGCCAGCTTCCACTCCAATGCCCACCAAGTGCCAACTTGACATTGATCCCAATGGTAAAGCGGTGGATCAAAAGGTATATCGCTCCATGATTGGCTCCTTGGTTTACCTTTGTGCATCTAGACCGGATATCATGTTGAGTGTGGGAATTTGTGCACGGTTGAAGCCGCACCTAAGGAACGCCACTTTGTGGCGGTCAAGCGAATCTTTCGATATTTGGCTCATACCCCAAACTTTGGCTTATGGTACCCAAGAGGAGAAAACTTCAAGCTTGTTGGATATTCGGACTCCGATTGGGTGGGAGATAAAGTGGATAGGAAGTCCACTTCCGGAGGGTGCCAATTTCTTGGTTGCTCTTTGGTGAGTTGGTGCCAATTTCTCGAGAGTTTGTTTGTGTGGTGCTTCTTGTTGCTTGTGCTTCTCTCTTTTAAGTGGTTGTGCTTTGGTTTGGTCGTGTTCGGTTTTGGCTTGTCGTGTCTTGTGTGGTCCTTCTATTTTTTTGCTAGTCAGGCATAAGCCATCGTTTTCCCTTGTTCCTTCTTTGGGGTGCCTGAGCGGTACTACCGTGGCAGCAGAGCGGTACTACCGCTTATACAAGCGGTACTACCGCCCAGCCAACACGGTACTACTGTGGAGTGGTTCACTGGGAGCTTCGTGCTCCAGATCTGCACCAGGGCGGTACTACCGTGCCTTGCGCGGTACTACCGCTTGGGGCTGGGCGAGTGGGGTATGTATCGGGCAGGGGGAGTTTCTACTCCCCCATACCCATTCAGTTTGCCCCATCCCCTCGTCCTCTCCTCTCTCAGGCGACTCCCCAAGCACCAGAGGCTCGCCGCCGGGCCGCCGGATTCAGGTCGGCTCCCTCGTTTCTGTCCGGTTGGATCCTTCCCCACCCTCTCCTCGTGCCATGGATGCCGGTATTGCCCCTGTTCTTCTCTCTCTTGGTTCTCCTTCTTGGATCTAGGTTTTAGGGCTATACTCATTGCATCCCTTGATTTAGTTGTTGAATCGAGGCTTACAAAGGACTTGGGAGACTGCTAGACTAGGGTGTTTGTCGATTAGGTGTAGAAATATGATCTTATGCATCTTCGGTAGTACCGGATCTTGCCGCTGTAGGTGTCAGCCCGCTGACAACCGCTCCAGCGGTACTACCGATGTACCCTAGCGGTACTACCGCTTACAGCGGTACTACCGCTCTGGTGCATGGTACTACCGCCCTGAGATGCCATTGCTCCTGTTTCTATACCTAATTCTCTTTTTGGCCGTAGTTTTTCCCTGGCTTATGCTCTCTTGCTTTTGTGGCCTTTGTGTGCGTGTGCTTTCAGGTGGTAGTAGCTTCGGGCATCAGGCTCGTCGCAGGAATCCAGACCGTGCAACAGGTTCCAAGCGCTTTCGCTCGTCAGATGCTCCAGAGTCTGCTGGTGGTGGTGAGGGTGTCTCTTCTGAACCGCCAAAGCGCAAGGCCAAGGTTCCAACATCAAAGATCTCCGCTGGACGCAAGCCTGCTAATCTGATGTCTGCCATGGAGAGGAAGCACAATCACTATCATGTGGTTCAAGAGCCTGCTCTGCAGAGGCGTCCATTTTGGAACAGGTTTCAACAATCAATCTACCACGATGTCTTGAAGAAAAAGAAGAACTTGTTTCTGAAGGTCAAGTCTACCGATCTCACACACATGGAGAAGGACCTGCCATACTTTGGGAATGCTCTACAGAGGTGTGAGGAGTTGGAAATCAAGAGGATCATCACCTTCAACAAAGACTTTGATGCCGAGCTCGTGGCCTGGTTCTTTGCCACCGTTCACTTTAGACATGATCCTGCCCGTACTCTGTCTTGGATGACCAATGGTCGTCGTCTGTACGCACCATGGAAAGAGTTCATGGTCAGCTTGACGTACAATGATGAGCGTGCCCAGACCCCACTTGGGTTTCGCCCTCATAATGAGATTGCCGCTACTCACAAGGAAAAGCGTTGGCCCTATTCTACCAGGAAGGTGTCTGAGACTGGAAAGATTACTTATGAGCTCTGGCCCTTTCTAGACATCATGCATCGGATCTTCCGGAACTCCCTATTCCCTTGGATTGGCAACTTGGATTAGGTGCACTCTTACCTTGTGGACATGCTTCTGTTCTGTCAAGAACATCAGGGCTCTCAGCAGGTGTTGGATGTGTCTCATGTGATGTGGTCTGAGCTTCACTCTGTTGTCATGGAGCGCAAGTGCGTCATCTATGGGCCCTATCTTATGCAGCTTATCGAGGACACTTGGGCAGCCCAGTTTCCAGATGAGGAGCTTGTCATAGACAACATGGTGTCTCATGACACTATCAAGCTGCGTCAGAAGGAGAAGTGGAGTTCGTCTACTCCGGCATCTCATGTGCAGGAGACTGTCCTATCTGATGATGAAGAGGAGGATGATGATGGGCCGGAGTATGAGCCCCCGTCTAAGGAGCCCTCTTGGGCGAAGAAACTCAAGGAGAAGATGAAGCGTCCGTTTTGCTTCCAGGCCAAGGGCCAGTACAAGGCTCACAAGGAGGCCAAGATGGCTCGTCATCGTGACAAGGCCATTATGAGACAGGATGGCCTTGAGGTTGTTGATGGCTTTGAGGAGTGGATTACTAATGAGGAGTCTTGGATTAGAGTGCATTGCCCGTGGTCTGACACTGAGGAGGACACCGGAGTTCGCGCTTCTCCCCGCACTGTAGAGGCCTCTGAGGAGGAGGAGGAGGAGGAGGAGGAGGAGCATGAGTGGTGATGCCATGGAGACCTACTACCATCGTGGGTCATGTCGTCCCTTTTGGTGTCTTGCTGCCAAAGGGGAGAGTTAGGGATTTGCCTTAGGTCTTGTGTTGGCGTGTTCGTGTTCTCGTGTTCGTGTTTTCATGTCCCGTGTTCATTGTGCTCGTTCGTTTTCGTTCGCTTTCTTTCGGTTGTGAGCAATACCATATGGTGTAAGACATATGTGAACTACCCTATCCTATCTACTTTAGCATCAAGTACCCTATTATATTGTGAGAGGCTTCATCTTCAACATTTATATTATTGCCCTCATGCTCGTCCTTGGTTAGCTGTACTTGTTGTTATTTTCTTATGCAAGGATGTTGCCTGCCTACAAAATATAGGGGGAGTTTTATCCCTAAGATATGCACATAGCCTTTCATGCTAATTCCTTGGTGCACACATCTAGGGGGAGCCCGTCTATATTTTGTTAGAAGGGGGTTTGCTTATTTTCAGTCACTTTTTGTGCAAATCCCGTGTTGTCATCAATCCAAAAAAGGGGGAGATTGTAAGGGCATGTTTATCACTCAAGTTGTTTCGGTGATTGATGAAAATACGTTTGCAGACTAATCGTGTGCACTAAGTGTTTCAGGTGATCTATTATAAGGGCACTTTGCGATTGTTCCCCTCGAGGACTTCACTTTAGACGGATTATTTTCCTTTGTTTTCTTTTCGGTGGAATTGAGTCGCAGGGATAACCGTACTATCAAGAGGGGAGCCGTTTCGGAAGAGTATGGGTGGAATCATCATGTACACATTTTCCTTGCACCCTCACTGTCTTCCTGCCTGTTGGTGTTTCCGTGTTGTGCAAAACAAGGGGTGCCTTGTGCTACGCGGTAGTACCGCGGTCAGGGCGGTAGTACCGCTTGTTAGTACCGCTGGTACTACCGCCCCTGCTGTGGTCTCAACTTTTTCGTGTCGGGTTTTCGTAAAAGACCACACAGGAGGGCGGTAGTAGGGACGGCTGTAGAGCGCGGTAGTACCGCTTGTTTAAGCGGTAGTACCGCTCCTACACTCGCTCCAACTGCCGCACAGCTCGTTGCCCTCCTCTGTTTTTCCAGCGGTTGTAGGGAGCAACAGTATCGCTCACTAGCGGTAGTACCGCCCACAGGGCGGTAGTACTGTTCATGTGCGCGTACTTCTTCTTTCTCAGCCCTGGTTGACCTATGCCCTCTTGCCATGACGGTAGTACCACTGTGGCAGCGGTACTACCGCTCCAGCTATGGTAGTACCGCCTAGATGCGGGCTGCGGGCTGCATAACGGTTGGATGTATTCCCCCCACTATATAAAGGGGTCTTCTTCTCCAAGAAGACTCAACTCTTCCCCCAAAGCTCCATTAATGCTCCAAGCTCCATTTTCGCCTGATCTCTCTCCCTAGCCAATCAAACTTGTTGATTTGCTCGGGATTGGTTGAGAAGCCTCTGATCTACACTTCCAAGAGAAATTTGATTCCCCCACTAATCCCTAGCGGATCTTGTTACTCTTGGGTGTTTGAGCACCCTAGACGGTTGAGGTCACCACGGAGCCATACTCCATTGTGGTGAAGCTTCGTGGTGTTGTTGGGAGCCTCCGATTAAGTTGTGGAGGTTGCCACAACCTTGTTTGTAAAGGCCCGGTCGCCACCTCCAAGGGCACCAATAGTGGAATCATGGCATCTCGCATTGTGTGAGGGTGTGAGGAGAATACGGTGGCCCTAGTGGCTTCTTGGGGAGCATTGTGCCTCCACACCGCTCCAACGGAGACGTACTTCCCCTCAAAAGGAAGGAACTTCGGTAACACATCCTCGTCTTCACCGACTTCACTCTTGGTTATCTCGTACCTTTACTTGTGCAAGCTCATTTGTGTTACTTCCCTTGCGTGCTTCTGTGCTCGTTGTTGTTGCATCATATAGGTTGCTCACTTAGTTGCACATCTAGACAACCTACTTTGATGCAAAGTTTAATTTGGTAAAGAAAAGCTAAAAAATTGTTAGTTGCCTATTCACCCCCCCCCCTAGTCAACTATATCGATCCTTTCAAATGCTCTATCTCTAATATGAGCTAAACCAATGCTAACCCTAGCTAGAAGGAATAGGAGGTATATTTATAGTCTTAGTGCAAAAGATGGGCGAAGGGGTACATGGGTTGCGGCCCAACACGTAACAGCACACAGGCGTCGGACGCCCGGCACTCACCGGTCGTCCGGAGGCTCGCGAGGGTCCGGACGCCCAGTGCCTGTCGGGCGTCCGTAGATTCGGCTCGGGTGGTCTTCGGTCGGATGTCCGGTGGAGGTCGGTCGTCCGGGTGGCTTAGGAAATCCGTAGTTTTCGCTCGGGTGGGGGTGCGTCGAACATCCGGGCTGGGTCGGACGTCCGGAGCCTGGAGATCATCGGACGTCCGGCCCTGGTCGGTCGTCCGGAGCCTGTAGCTTCTTCTGCATCTCTTCTTCTTCACGTCCATCTTCCTCTTCTGATTCTCCTTGCTCCTTAGCTTCTTCATGGCTAACTCCTTGACACCTGAGTATGCATAATGTCTCCGTTTGAGGTAGTAGCCATGTCTCATGTGCATCGAAGTGAACTTGTGAGAGGAGAGATGTCACCTCGGTTTCGAGAGCTCTTGCACATGCTCATGTCATGGGTCTGCTAGGCACTTGGTGAGACGATGGTAGGTCCATGCGGATGACCTTGGGATGCTCCGCATCATCTGCCCTCCCTTGGGGAAGATCTGACCTCGAATCAAATTCTTCATCACCATGGTAGGGCGAAAGGTCCTTAACATTGAAGATGTCGCTCACGTTGTACTTGTCGCGTGGGAGGTCGATCTTGTAAGCGTTGTTGTTGTAGCGTGCAAGCACCTTGAAGGGTCCATCCGCGCGAGGTAGAAACTTGGACTGGCGTTCGGTGGGGAAGCGGTCTTTGCAAAGGTGTAGCCACACAAGATCAACAATGCCGAATACCATGGGTTGCTTGTTGAAGTTGAGCTTGGACGCAAGTCGTTGTACTTGGCGCTTGATGGTGTGCCTTGTATCTTCATGCACCTTCTAGAGATGGTTCACATGTGCACTTGCGTCCATATTGATGTGCTCTTGTAGTGGTAGAGGAAGGATGTCCAATGGTGACAATGGGTTGAATCCGTAGACGACCTCGAAGGGGGACTTGCCGGTTGTTGAGTGTCTTGCTCGGTTGTAGGCGAACTCGGCGATAGGTAGGCACTCCTCCCACTCCTTGATGTTCTTCTTGATGAGTACTCGAAGTAGAGCGGAGAGTGTGCGGTTGGTCACCTCCGTTTGGTCGTCGGTTTGTGGATGATATGCCATGGAGAAGAGTAGCTTGATTCCGAGCTTGGCGCATAGGGTCTTCCAAAAGTAGCTAAGGAACTTGACGTCGCGGTCCGAGACTATCTTCTTTGGCACTCCATGTAGACGCAATATTTCCCTGCAAAAGAGATTGGCAACATGTGAAGCATCGTTTATCTTGTTGCAAGGAATGAAGTGTGCCATCTTAGAGAAACGGTCCACAATGACAAATACCGAATCCTTTCCATTTCTAGTCCTAGGCAAACCAAGTACAAAATCCATGCTAATGTCTTCCCATGGTTGATATGGAATTGGGAGAGGCATGTAAAGGCCATAGGATTGAGCTTTAGACTTAGCTTTGTGACACGTAGAGCATCGGTTGGTAAAGCAGTTGACGTCGCGAAACATCTTTGGCCAATAGTAGTTCTTCGAGAGCGTAGTGAAAGTCTTGTCGCGTCCAAAATGTCCCAGTAGTCCTCCTCCATGAGATTCCTGCAAAAGCAACAAACGAAGAGAAGACACGGGGATGCAAAGCTTGTTAGCTCTCATAAGATATACATCTTTGATGTAATAGCGTTCCCAAGAGGTGTGCGTCAAACACTTGGCATAAGGAGTAGCAAAAGTAGGATCATGCTCATACAAGTCTTTTATGTGCTCAAAGCCAATGACATCCAATTAAAGTTGAGTAACAAGCATGCATATGCGGGAAAGAGCATCTGCCACAACGTTTTCCTTACCTTTGATGTACTTGATGATATAAGGAAAAGACTCAATAAATTCACTCCATTTAGCATGACGCTTGTTCAACTTGGTTTGGCCCTTAAGGTACTTGAGCGTTTCATGATCGGTATGAATGATAAATTCATGAGGGCGAAGATAGTGTTCCCATTCGTGCAAAACTCGCACTAAAGCATATAGCTCTTTGTCATAGATGGGGTAATTCAGTTGCGCTCCGGAGAGTTTCTCACTAAAGTAAGCGATGGGGCGCTTCTCTTGCATTAACACACATCCTATGCCATTACCACTAGCATTGCAATGAATCTCAAAGGGCTTATCAAAGTTGGGTAAAGCAAGCACGGGAGCATAAGTAAGCAAATTCTTAAGCTCATTGAAAGCGGTATCTTGGGATGGTCCCCAAACAAAAGGCGCATTTTTCTTGCTCAAAGCATGCAAAGGTGAAGCAATGGTGCTAAAATCTTTCACAAAGCGACGATAGAAACCCGCAAGGCTAAGAAAGCTACGCACTTGTTGCAAGTTGGTTGGTTGTGGCCAAGTTTTGATAGAATTGATCTTAGAATCATCAACATGAACACCCTTACAGGAGACTACAAAACCCAAGAAAACGAGCTTATCAATGCCGAAAAGGCACTTTTCCATGTTAGCAAAGAGATGCTCGTTTCGAAGAGTTTGCAAAACGGTTCGAACATGGGTGACATGATCTTGAAGAGATTTGCTATAAACAAGGATATCATTGAAGTAGACCACAACAAACACACCAATGTAAGGGCGAAAGACATGATTCATAAGACGCATAAAAGTACCCGGTGCTTCCGATAGGCCCATAGGCATGACTAACCACTCATACAACCCAAACTTGGTTTTGAAAGCGGTTTTCCATTCATCACCCTCTTGTATGTGGATTTGGTAGTAACCACTTTTAAGATCAATCTTGGAGAATATAGTGGCACCACTAAGTTCATCAAGCATATCATCAAGGCGTGGAATGGGATACCTATAGTGAACGGTGATAGAGTTGATAGGTCTACAATCGAAGCACATGCGAAAGCCACCATGTCGTTTTGGCACAAGAATGACCGGAACGGCATAAGGACTCAAACTTTCACGCACATGTCCATGGTCTATGAGATGCTTTACTTGCCTTTGTATTTCTTTGGTTTCTTCGGGGTTGACGTGGTAGGGAGCTTTTTTCGGAAGAGGCGCTCCGGGGATGAGGTCGATGCGATGCTTGATGCCTCGTAGTGGAGGTAGTCCCGGAGGTAGCTCGTGGGGGAAAACATCTTGAAATTCCTGCAAAAGAGAAGACAACACTAAAGGTAGAGCGTGAGAGGTGTTAGCTTGTGTCGTATTGTCCTTGCACAAAAGGACATAGTGTAGGACACTAGATGGGTTCTCACACACTCCTCGTATCTCACTTTTGGTGGCAAAGAGAACTAAGTTTTTCTTGTCGCTCATCGTGGAGGCACTCGATTTGGGCTTGTGGTGCTCACTCTCTTTTTAGTGGCTCGCTCTCTCACTATTCTCTCCACGATGAGTGGCTTGCTTGTCGGCGATCACTTGGCTTGGAGACATGGGTCGAAGTATGTAACACCCATAATGTGGCTATATCTCCCACGTGTCGGGGCACGACTTAGAGGCATAGCCGCATGGTAGTTTTGTCGCAAGAGGGGTAATCTTCACACAATCCCATGTACTGAATAGAAAGGGATAAAGAGTTGGCTTACAATCGCCACTTCACACCAATAACAAGTTAAACATACATCATCCAGAGTACAACCAAAAAAAAAGAAGACAATCCCAAATGCTAGATCCCCGATCGTCCCAACTGGGCACCACTACTGATCAACCGGAAAAGACACAAAACAACGATCAAGATCTTCATCGAGCTCCCACTTGAGCTTGGTTGTGTCACCTGCACTGGTATCATCGGCACCTGCAACTATTTGGAAGTATCCGTGAGTCACGAGGACTCGGCAATCTCACACCCGCGAGATCAAGACTATTTAAGCTTATGGGTAGGATAGGGTACAGAGGTGGAGCTGCAGCAAGCGCTAAGCAAATATGGTGGCTAACATACGCAAATAAGAGCGAGAAGAGAAGCAACGCGACGGTCGAGAAGCTAGAAGTGATCAAGAAGTGATCCTGAAACTACTTATGCTCAAGCATAACACAAGACCGTGTTCTCTTCCCGGACTCCGCCGAAAAGAGACCAACACGGCTACACACGTGGTTGATTCATTTTAATTAAGTTAAGTCTCAAGTTATCTACAACCGGATATTAACAAATTCCAATCTGCCACATAACCGCGGGCACGGCTCTCAAAAGTTTATACCCTGCAGGGGTGTCCCAACTTAGCCCATCACAAGCTCTCTTGGTCAACGAAGGATATTCCTTCTCCCGGGAAGACCCGATCACTCTCGGAATCCCGGTTACAAGACATTTCGACAATGGTAAAACAAGACCAGCAAAGCCGCCTGATGTGCCGACAAATCCTGATAGGAGTCGCACGTGTCTTGTTCTCAGGGCAACACCAGATGAGACATCCTACGAGAAAAACCAACCCTCAAGTTTCCCCAAGGTGGCCCCGCAGTCTACTCGGTTCGGACCAACACTCAGAGGAGCACTGGCCCGGGGGGTTAAAATAAAGATGACCCTTGAGTCTGCAGAACCCAAGGGAAAAGGCTTAGGTAGGAAAATATAAAACCAAGGTTGGGCCTTGCTGGGGGAGTTTTATTCAAGGCGAACTGTCAAGGGGTTCCCATAACACCCAACCGCGTAAGGAACGCAAAATCAAGGAACATAACACCGGTATGATGGAAACTAGGGCGGCAAGAGTGGAACAAAACACCAGGCATAAGGCCGAGCCTTCCACCCTTTACCAAGTATATAGATGCATTAAATTAAATAAGAGTTAATACTGATATCCCAACAATATCCATGTTCCAACATGGAACAAACTTCAACTTCACCTGCAACTAGCAACGCTATAAGAGGGGCTGAGCAAAAGCGGTAACATAGCCAAACAATGGTTTGCTAGGAAGGTGGGTTAGAGGCTTGACATGGAAATATGGGAGGCATGATATAGCAAGTGGTAGGTAGTGTGACATAGCCATAGAGCGAACAACTAGCAAGCAAAGATAGAAGTGATTTCGAGGGTATGTCATCTTGCCTGCAAAGTTCTCAGAGTTGTCGAAAGCTTGATCCTCAAAAGCATACTCAACATGTTCCTCGTTCACATACTCGTCTCCCGGCTCTACCCAAAGCAAGAACACAAGCAATGGAACAACAATCAATCACGGTGCAATGCACAAGCAACATGATGCGATACATGGCATGATATGCAACATATGATATGCAATGCATATGCGAGCTCCGGAAGGGAGAGAATGACCAAGGAATCAACTTGGCAAACCAAGTATGCCGCTAGAAAGATTAGGTGATTTTGGTTGAAAACGATATAAAGATCACGGGAAACGGATGCACGGTTTGCAAATGGCAAGCAAAACAAGAATGACGCAAAACTGCGATTAACAGCACGATGGCACTTAGAATGCAACAAGAAACTAAGCTACTGCACTCCAACATATCAACAAGGCATATGGCAGTGATGTACAAGAGATGCTTGACAAAACATAACCACTGAGCTATGGCTAAATCATAGTAGAACGGGTTCAAACAAGCATGGCAAAAGTGCAAACGATATCAGCTTCACAGACTTAGTGAAAATACTAGCATGTCAAAAACAACATCAGAAAGCAATGTTTAGAGCAAGCAAACAACATGCTACAGGAACATATCATAGCAAACAAAGGCATGGCATGAATGTACTAAAAGCATATAACAAAAGTCCCTTAGTGAACATGAGCCAAAAATGCACAGAGGGTATGATGGCACCCATGTAAACATAGCAAGTTTTATTAATAGTTTCAGACTTGGCAGAAAAACAGAGCATGACATAAACAGAGTCATGATAGCAACTTTGCGAGCTCATGCCACTCACCACAAAGCATCAAATGAAAATATAAGCAAACCAATAGCAAGATGACATGTTCATGAAGCTAACCATGGAAATATCAAGTTAATAGGATGTATGGATCACTAGCAACAACCATGCCAATATTGATTAACATGTTAACAATCTGCTAGGAACATTTTATAGCCAACGTAGAGCACGAAAATGACATGCTAGAGCACTCCATAATTGCAAACAGGGGTATGAATGGATAGATCATAACCACATGTTCAAAATATCCTAACTGAAGTATCCCAAAATAAGCATGGATATCATGCTAGCATCAAGTTTACATGGTATCAAAATAACAGCAGGAAAAAGACTTGGCAAAAATCCTAAGTTCCTGAAAACAGCAACATCACGGAGCCTAGTTTGCATGCTTGTTCTAGTCACCAAATAGATCACCAAAATACAAGACTGGCTCCTCTGTAAAGATGACATATTGTAGTTCAAAAAATATGTAGACCTCATGCTCAAAAGATGCACACATTAAATGCAACAAAAATGACAAATCACCATGTTCTGTTAAGAACCAGCAGCTAACATTGTATAGCACTCTTGCAACAATGAGAATGACACCATAATGGAAAGTAACATTCATGGAAATGCTTCTAGCATGAAGATCTTAGCGAGGCGAACAATTTGACATACCATATGCATGATTTGAAGCCACGGTCATGGAGATATGGCAGGTCAAAGGAGGCATAAAAAATATCAGGGATTTTGGGACTTAGTAGAAAATTACCCCACGAATCTCAGATCTAGGGTTTTGCACGCGGATCGAGGCGGGGCCGGAGCTTCGCCAGAGTTGGTAGCCGGGGTGGAGGAAGGAGGAGGCCGGAGCTTCACCGAAGGAGGGGCTCGGCCGGAGCTGGCGCCGGAGAGGTTGGTGATGAAGCTATGTACCTAGGGTAGGGTCATGGATCTGTCCAACATACCCTCCCCAAGGACATCTCTACAAAGAATCAGAAGCAGTCGGAGAAAAACCATCATCCACTCGACCGTGAAGATGTGCTCACTCGACCACCTTGAAGACACTCGACCACCAGAAGATGAGAAACTCTCCACTCTGCAACAGTCAGGACTTAAACCATAGCTTTATGGGCATTTATAACACTTTACTGTAGACGTTACCAGTAACGCCTTTCCTTTATGAGCATTGAACCCTGTGTAACGGAGGGGAGCTGGGGTCCTGGTGCACTCTATATAAGCCACCCCCTCCTCTGGGATAGGGGTTCGCACTTTCTGTAATTGACACACATATATTCAGTCGGCCGCCTCTGGGCTCCGAGACGTAGGGCTGTTACTTCCTCCGAGAAGGGCCTGAACTCGTAAACTCGTGTGTACAACTCCTCCATAGCTAGGATCTTGCCTCTACATTCCTACCCCCCTATTCTACTGTCAATCTTAGAACCACGACAGTTGGCGCCCACCGTGGGGCGGGTGTCTTAGCGACTTATTGGAGAAGTTGCAATTTTTCCGATCCCCATCATCATGGTTCCAGGCGGAGGTTTGGCTGAGGGCCGCGAGATCCGTCTCGACGCGCTTGTGTTTGTCGCAGAGGACTCCGCTTGGCTTCAGGAGGCACCACTCGACGCCGACGCGCTCCCCGCCCGCGGGGTGACGCACTTTCACGCATGCGTCTGCGGTGTCCTCCTGCAGCAACCGTCGACCCAGTACCAGTCGACTCCAGCATCTTTCCCCCTTCCTGCGACCCGCCGGAGCAAGCGCACCGGTCGGTCGAGGCTTCAGCGGTGGGTGAAGCATGCGGTGGCCCGCCAGTCGGCCACCCCTCAAGTCGCGGCGATCGAGCCCGACGAGTCTCTCTACGGCCTGTTTGATCTGTCGACTGGCTCCATAGAGACTGCATCCAAGTGCGGCAGTAGTGACCCGGCAGCGGAAGTACTGATGGTCAATGGACCACGTAGTCCTCCTGGCTTCAATCGTGAAGACGGAGGTGACAGGAACGACGATCCGTCGCGCGTTCACGAGGAGTACCGCCCCGAGCCTCTCTCCTCGCAGCAGAGGGAGGAACTTCGTTGCCAGAACATGAATGCCCTACATACTCCTATAATTGGAGAAACACCCGAGGCCCAGGCCTTGGAGCAGGCGCACTTGGCCAATCTGGCTGAGCGCACTCGGCTGGAGAACCTCCAGCGCACACTCGACGACCGCGCTCGTCAGCGTGCTCCTGAGTCCAGTCGACGTTTTTCCACCTCTGACTCAGGTATACCGAACACCGATCCAAAATCTAGCAGCTGCTGCCCGGATAGCAGAGTCGATTCAACCTTCCCAATCAGAAGCTGGCCGAGGTCTGGTGCAGATCAGAGCCTTGCTCCGGGCAGCGGGAGAGCAGAATACGGTCGTGTCTCAATCACGGAATAGGATCCATAGCAGATCCGTGGTCGCAGATACAGTTCAGTCGGCCCATAGCCCGAGATCGCCCCCGAGGCGTCAGGGACGTGGAGATCGGCGTGACCAGTACAGAAACCAGGAGCAGTATGATCGTCGAGCTGATCGCGATGATCGCCGTTGAGTGCCCACGCCTCCTCCAAGGAGTGGGTCATATGTGCCTCGGCCACATGAAGACAGATTCCCTCACAGTGTCGGAAGAGGTATTCCAGTCGACCCTAGGGAACCAGGCTTTGATGCAAGATCTATTCTCGTCCAGGGCTTGGTCGACAGAAACAGAGCTCACCGAGATGGCCATGACAGAGATCCGCAAACCAGCAATAGGGTGCATGTCTCTGGTCCAGAGTGCTTCAGCAGAGCTATCAGAGCTGCGGTGATTCCCCCCAACTTCAGGTTGGTGACTGGAGTCAGTAAGTTCACCGGAGAGTCCAAGCCTGACACTTGGCTTGAAGACTACCGAGTGGCTGTCTAGATTGGTGGCGGCAATGATGAAGTGGCCATGAAGCACCTTCCTCTGATGTTGGAAGGCTCAGCTAGAGCATGGCTGAATCAGTTAGCGCCTGGCAGCATCTATACTTGGGAAGATCTCGCACGAGTGTTTGTCAGAACGTTTGAGGGTTCTTGCAAACGGCCAGCAGGTTTTACAGAATTACAGTGTTGCGTCCAGAAACCGAATGAAACTTTGAGGGATTATATCCAGAGATGGATCACCCTACACCACATGGTAGAAGATGTGTCTGATCATCAGGCAATTTGTGCTTTCAAGGAAGGCGTCAGGTACTGGGAGTTGAATCTGAAATTCGGTCGGACAGGAAACATGACTCTGACTCGGATGATGGAAATTTCCACCAAGTATGCCAATGGTGAAGAGGAAGAGCGACTCCGGAGTGGTAAGCACAAAGCAGTCGCCCACGAACCCGGAGGAGGAAATTCCAGTCGGAAACAGAAGCGCAAGGCCGAACCAGCTGCTTCGGGTGAAGCCTTGGCTGTGGTTCAAGGAAAGTTCAAGGGGAAGCCCAAAGGGCCATGGAACCCCAAGAAAGTAAAAGATCAAGATGGAAATGACGTGTTGGATCTGCCGTGCCATATCCACACCAAAAAAGACGAAGAAGGTAATTTCATTTACCCGAAGCACACCACTCAGCAGTGTTGACTCCTGATCTAGCAGTTCCGAGAGAAACAGCCCAAGGAAAAGGAGAAGGAGGCAGACAAGGCTGAGAGTGAAGGAGAGGATGATGATGGTTATCCCCACGTGAATTCCACTCTGATGATTTTTGCTGATGTTAAGAGCAAAAGTCGATTGAAAGTCATCAACATGGAAGTGAACATGGTCGCTCCGGTGACACCCAGTTACTTGAAATGGTCGCAGACTGCCATTACATTCGACCAGTCTGATCATCCAGCGCACATCGCCACCCCTGGGAGGCAAGCACTGGTGGTCGACCCGGTGGTTGAATGCACTTGACTGACAAAGGTCCTGATGGACGGTGGAAGTGGCCTGAACATTCTGTATGCAGAAACGTTGAAAGGAATGGGCATTCTGATGTCCAGACTCAGCGAAAGCCATATGAGTTTCCATGGGGTCATTCCAGGCAAGAAGGCTGCATCCCTCGGTCAGATTGCACTCGACGTGGTTTTTGGTGATGCCAAAAATTACCGCAAAGAAAAGTTGACGTTTGAAGTTGTGGATTTTCAGAGTGCGTATCATGCAATTCTAGGCAGACCAGCTTATGCACGATTCATGGCTCGACCTTGTTACGTGTACCTCAAACTGAAGATGCCTGGTCCTAGAGGAGTGATCACTATCTCTGGTAATCGAAAGAAGGCGGAAGAGTGCTTCCAGAAGGGCTCAAAGATTGTCGATGCCCAGATGGCCGTGGTAGAATTGCAAGAATACCAGAAAAATGCAGACCCGAGTGACTTGCAATGAGCCAAGAAGCCAGCCACAGATTCAGCATTCCAGTCGTCTGGCGAGACAAAGTTGATTTGCATTCACCCGACGGATCCCAATGCAGCTCCGACTCACATTTCAACCATACTCGACTCCAAATAGGAAGAAGCGCTCATCCAGTTCCTCCGTGAGAACTGGGACATCTTTGCATGGAAGCCTTCTGACATGCCGGGTGTTCCCAGGGGACTAGCTGGGCATCATTTGCGAGTCGACCCGAAGGTGAAACCAGTCAAAGAGCATCTTCGACGGTCCGCCGTCCAGATAAGAAAAGCAATCGGTGAAGAAGTGGCTCGGCTTCTGGCAGCTGAGTTTATCCGAGAGATTTACCACTCCGAGTGGTTAGCCAATGTTGTCATGGTCCCAAAGAAAGATGACTCACTCCGCATGTGTATTGATTTCAAGCATATCAATCGGGCCTGCCCGAAAGATCACTTCCCTCTCCCTCGCATCGATTAGATAGTCGATTCGACTGCAGGATGCGAGCGTTTGTCCTTTTTGGACGCCTACTCCGGGTACCACCAGATCCGTCTGTATGGACCCGACGAAATAAAGACAGCTTTTATCACCCCGTTTGGGTGCTTTTGTTATGTCACAATGCCATTCGGCTTTAAGAACGCCGGAGCCACATTTATGCAGATGATTCAGAAGTGCCTGCTCACTCAGATCAGTCGGAATGTGGAAGCATACATGGATGACATTGTGGTCAAGTCACGTAAAGGTTCCGACCTACTGACTGACCTTGCTGAAACCTTTGCCAACCTGAGAAGGTATGATATCAAGCTCAATCCATCAAAGTGCACGTTTGGAGTTCCAGGCGGCAAGTTACTCGGTTTTCTTGTTTCCGAACAAGGAATCGATGCTAACCCAGAGAAGGTAGGCGCTATACTCTGAATGAAATGCCATGTGTGTGTGCATGACGTCTAGAAGCTTACTGGTTGCTTGGCCGCCCTAAGTCGATTCATTTCTCGCCTCGGTGAAAAGGCGCTGCCTCTTTACCAACTGATGAAGAAATCAGATAAGTTCGAGTGGACCCCAGAAGCTGATACAGCATTTGCAGAGCTAAAAGCCCTGCTTTCCACCCAGCCGGTGCTTGCTGCTCCAGTCAGCAAAGAGCCTCTACTGCTTTATATAGTAGCCACTGGACAAGTCGTCAGTATAGTACTTACGGTCGAGCGGGAAGAAGAAGGAAAGTGTACAAAGTTCAACGCCCAATTTATTATATTTCTGAAGTCCTGACCCCATCAAAGCAGGGATATTCTCACTATCAGAAGCTTGTCTATGGGATTTACATGACCACGAAGAAGGTTGCACACTACTTCTCAGATCACTCTGTTATAGTCGTCAGCGACGCTCCATTGTCAGAGACTCTGCACAACAGGGATGCAACTGGTCGAGTGGCAAAATGGGCGATTGAACTCCTTCCCTTAGATATCAAGTTTGAGGTAAATAAAACTATCAAGTCCCAAGCAATAGCAGATTTCCTTGCCGAGTGGATCGAACAGCAACTGCAAACTCAAGTTCACTCTGAGCACTAGACCATGTTCTTTGACGGATCCAAGATGTTGAACGGTTCTGGTGCTGGAGTAGTTCTGGTATCCCCCCGAGGAGACAGGCTCAGATATGTCCTCCAGATTCACTTTGATTCCTCCAACAATGAAGCAGAATATGAAGCACTCCTGTATGGGTTGCGCATGGCCATCTCACTCGGTGTCCGTCGCCTCATGGTCTATGGCGACTCAGATTTGGTAGTTAATCAAGTGATGAAGGAGTGGGACGTCAGAAGTCCAGCCATGACTGGTTACTGCAACGCGGTGAGAAAGCTTGAGAAGAAGTTCGAGGGGTTAGAACTCCACCACATCCCCCGATTGAAAAATCAAGCAGTCGATGACTTGGAAAAGATAGGTTCCAAGAGAGAAGCCATTCCCAGCAATGTGTTTTTGGAGCATATTCACACGCCGACAGTGCAGGAAGATCCTTTCACTAAAGAGCCCCCGCAACCTAAGAGCACCACGGATCCGACTGAAGTCGAGGTCCCAGCTGTGGTCGACCTGATCATGGAGGTTCTGGCCATTACTCCCGACTGGACGGTTCCCTACATTGCGTACATCCTCAGGAAAGAGCTCCCAGAGGATGAAGAAGAGGCTCGACAGATCGTCCGTCGATCCAAGGCCTTTACTGTGATAAGAGGGCAGCTGTTCAGGGAAAGCGTGACTGGAGTCGTTCAGAAATGCATAACACCAGAAGAAGGTCGAATGATCCTTAAGACATCCACTCAGGGACCTGTGGTCACCATGCGTCCTCTCGGGCCATCGTGGCTAAAGCATACCGAGCTGGATTCTATTGGCCACGAGCAAATAAAATGGCGAAAGATATAGTCGACAGATGTGAAGGCTGCCAGTTTTACTCCGATATGTCTCACAAGCCAGCGTCAGCCCTGAAGACCATCCCCCTCGTCTGGCCCTTCGCTGTTTGGGGACTGGATATGGTTGGACCGCTGAGAACCGGCAAAAGCAGCTTCACTCACGTGCTCGTTGCAGTCGACAAATTTACCAAATGGATCGAAGCTAAACCTATCAAGAACCTTGATGCTAGCACCGCTGTCAGTTTTATCAGAGAATTGACATTCAGATATGGAGTCCCACACCGCATCATCACGGACAACGGATCGAACTTCGATTCCGATGAGTTCAGAGCTTTCTGCACCTCTCAGGGCACTCGAGTTGACTATGCTTCTGTCGCTCACCCACAGTCGAACGGACAAGCAGAAAGAGCCAATGGCCTAATTCTCAAAGGACTGAAACCCCGACTGATGCGTGATCTCAAACACGCAGCAGGTGCTTGGGTTGATGAACTTCCGTCAGTTCTGTAGGGTTTAAGGACAACTCCTAACCGGTCGACTAGACGAACTCCTTTCTTCTTAGTCTATGGAGCCGAGGCTGTTCTGCCAAGTGACTTGCTCCACAATGCACCCCGAGTTGAGCTCTTCTTTGAAGCAGAAGCAGAGCAGGCCCGGCAAGATTCAGTCGATCTCTTAGAGGAGGAAAGAGAGATGGCCTTGATCCGACCGACCATTTATCAGCAAGACTTGCGTCGATTCCACGCCAGAAATGTGAGGGGTCGGGCCTTTCAAGAAGGAGACCTGGTTCTTCAAGTGGATCAGCAGAAACCAGACAAGCTTGCCCCGACTTGGGAGGGCCCCTTCATCATCACCAAAGTTCTCCACAATGGAGCATACCATCTTTACAGTGTTGAGCATCAGAAAGACAAGCCACGGGCTTGGAACGCGGAGCTGCTCCATCCCTTTTATGCTTAAGCACTCGTTTGAATAAAATGTAATAAGAAACACCTTTTGTAATTTGTTTATCAAAGACAAGAGCTTTCGGTTCTCTCATTTGATTGTGTTGTTCTTATTTACTTCTGAAATTCCCTAGTGGGTGGGCTTAGTCACGAATCCGTTTCGCCTAAGTTCGAAAGAAAATCCTACCGAGTGGAGAGCAATCCTCCCACTCGGGGGCTTAGCTTCAGTCCAGCACTCGCCTAAGTTCTCTCACTAAGAGGCTTAGCTGCATTCCGGTACTCGCCTAAGTTTGAAAAAATCCTACCGAGTGGAGAGCAATCCTCCCACTCGGGGGCTTAGCTGCAGTCCAGCACTCGCCTAAGTTCTCTCACTAAGAGGCTTAGCTGCAGTCCGGTACTCGCCTAAGGTTGAAAAAATCCTACCGAGTGGAGAGCAATCCTCCCACTCAGGGGCTTAGCTGCAGTCCAGCACTCGCCTAAGTTCTCTCACTAAGTGAATTAGCTGCAGTCCGGTACTCGCCTAAGGTTGAAAAAATCCTACCGAGTGGAGAGCAATCCTCCCACTCGGGGGCTTAGCTGCAGTCCAGCACTCGCCTAAATTCTCTCACTAAGAGGCTTAGCTGTAGTCCGGTACTCGCCTAAGGTTGAAAAAATCCTACTGAGTTGAGACCAATCCTCCCACTCGGGGGCTTAGCTGCAGTCCAGCACTCGCCTAAGTTCTCTCACTAAGAGACTTAGCTGCAGTCCGGTACTCGCCTAAGTTTGAAAAAATCCTACCGAGTGGAGAGCAATCCTTCCACTCGGGGGCTTAGCTGCAGTCCAGCACTCGCCTAAGTTCTCTCACTAAGAAAGTTAGCTGCATTCCGATACTCGCCTAAGTTTGAAACATACCCCTATCCGCAAGGACGACTAGGTGCAGGTCGACTGCAACCTTCTCCTTCGGAGTTGCGGCACAAATACAACGTCCGCTCCATCCCTATCCGCAAGGACGGCGAGTTGCAGGTCGACTTCAACCTTCTCCTTCGGAACTGCGGCACAAATACAACGTCCGCTCCATCCCTATCCGCAAGGACGACGAGGTGCAGGCCGACTACAACCTTCTCCTTCGGAGCTGTGGTGCAAATACAACGTCCGCTCCATCCCTATCCGCAAGGACGACGAGGTGCAGGTCGACTGCAACCTTCTCCTTCGGAGCTGCGGCACAAATACAATGTCCGCTCCATCCCTATCCGCAAGGACGACGAGGTGCAGGTCGACTGCAACCTTCTCCTTCGGAGATACGGCACAAATACAACGTCCGCTTCGTCCCTATCTGCAAGGACGACGAAGCATTCCGAGCAGTGAACAAAGTCCATTCAAAGGCAAACACAAGCACATTCGGAAGTAAACCAAATTCAAATAAATCCTAAAAGTTCCAAGCAGCAAATCAAAAGTACTCGGGCATCAAACCTGAAGGAGTTCAACGGTTACAGCAATCACTCGGCATTCTGAGGCAAATTTAAAGCGGATTCAAGTTTCATAAGTTTGTTCACTCGGCCGGAGGAGGGCTGGCAGGCTCCACGAATGAGTCCAGGTCGATCCCATCGACGATCCGAGTGGCAGCAGCAATGAAAGTCTCCATGAAGGACTGGAAATCGTGCTTTTTGGTGTTAGTGACTTTGATCGCAGCCAGCTTGTCCTCACGAGCCTCCTTACAATGGACTCGCACCAAGGACAGCGCCACGTCAGCACCACACCGGGCGGAGGATTTCTTCCATTCTTGCACTCGGTCAGGGATCTCGTTCAGTCGAGTCATCAGGGATTCCAGGTCATTCTGAAGCGTCGCCCCCGGCCAAAGCGATGAGTCGATCCGAGAGACAACCTCCTTCAGGCGCGCGAGGTAACTTGTGGCGCTGGCGATACGGGACTCCAGTCGGAGCACGTTCATCACAGTTTCGTCGCAGACTGGGGAAGCGATAGGGTCCAGACCCGTCTCGACCCTCCCAGTTTCTTCGTCGAAGTCTTGGCAGAGTTCTGCAGCCAAAAAGTTAGTCAATCGACCGAGAAAGATCCAATCACAAGCATCAACACAGTCGGATTAAAAGAAATACCTTCTAGCGCGAGATAAAGCTTCTTCGCGAGAGTCCTCAGATAAGCTTCTGTGTCATTCCTCTTGCGGATTGCAGATTCCAACTTTTCATTCAGGACGACCTTGTCCTTCTTCAGACTGGTCACTTCGCGGTTAGCTTCATTACGACAAGATTTCAGTTTGTTCACCTCTCCTTCCAACGTTCCGATTGAAGCAAGCTTCTGGTCTGCGAGAGCGGTTTTGTCTTGGGCTGCTTTTTGCACGGCGGCGAGGTCCGAGTCCTTCTTCTCCATAGGCAACTTCATTTTCTCTACAAAAGAAGCAATCGAATCAAAGAAGAGGTCAAAGAGATATATTGAAAGTCAGTCGACAATCAGTTACCTTCCATACCAGCGGCCTCGTCTTGAGCTTTTTTCAGATTCTGCTGGGCCAATTCCAAGCCTAAGTTGAGTTGCCTCTGCTTCTCCTCAAGTTCAGCAAATTTGGAAATAAGAGTACAAGACTTCTGCAGAAGGCAAAAGACGGATCAATCGATAAGATCAAAGGTGGTTCACTTCCGAGTGAATAAAATCTAAAGAAGTTCATTTAGACCCCAGCCGACTGCACATAGTCGAATGCGGTCTCAGGGGCTACACCCAGCGGGTGCACTTGGCGTGCCCCCGCTAACTAAGACTCAACTCATTCGGTCTGCCCGGACCAAGTCAAAAAAAGGGTTGTTCAGACCCTAGTCGACTACCAGTAGTCGATTGCGGTCTCGGGGACTACACCCAGTGGGTGCACTTAGCATGCCCCCACCGGTTCGGATCCTACTCGACCGGCCCGCCGGAGTCGAGTGCGAGTAAAAAAGAAAAGAAAGAAGAACTCAGACCCCAGTCAACTGCAAGCAGTCGACCGTGGTCTCGGGGACTACACCCAGTGGGTGCACTTAGCGTGCCCCCACCAGTTCTGATCCCACTCGCCCAGACCGAGTGGAAGAGCGAAACTACCAAAAACAACAAAACACCCGGTGGGTGCTCTAATTCGACGCAAACAACAGGAGATTGCGCAGAAGAAGATTTTTCGAACAACATTTCTTCATAGAACAAAAACAGTCAGAAAGTCTACTCACCTGGACATTGGCCCGAAGAGCAGCACTGGCGTCATAGGCAGCCTGGCTGTTCTCATGCACTGTCTTCACCCGCTCCATCATCATGTCAGCTTGTCGGATGGCTTCCGCAGCCGCTTCCGACTGGTTGTCCGGGACGGGGTAGCTGGTGAAAAAGTGGGCAGACAACCCAGGTGCGGCGGCTTGGAGCTCCGCGGCGTGGAGTTGGACAGCTGAAGGAATCACAGGTGCAGTCGATGGTGCGGGATGCCCACTCGACAAGGGCGCAGCGAAGGTCACAGAGGCCCTGCCCGCGTCTTCAGGTTGACGGACGGGAGGTGCTTCTTGCCGAGCCATCCTGCCAGCTGCTACCTTCTTGCTCTTCCTGGGCTTAAGAGCCACATCTTCATCGTCGTTTGGAAGATCTATGACATTGTGTAGAGCTGCAAGGCAGATCATTCGACTCCAAGTGAACCACTTGAACACAATCGACCAAAGAATCAAGAACAAAATCGCAAGAGTTTATACCTGGGTTGGAGGTCACCGCATCCTCCATTTCCTCGTCCCGGTACTGGAAAGAAGAGGTTCCTGATGTAGCGGCACTGCAAAGGCCCACGTTCAATCGGTTGCATCTAGTAATCGAATCGACGAAAAGGACAAGTCAGATGGTTACCCGGAGATAGTAGGAACGGTCACTTTGATCCTGGGCAAAGCTTTTGGCAGTTTGGAGGAGGTGGCCTTCGGCGCTTTCGGTGGCGCAACTTTGGACTGCTTTGGAGCTTTCTCAATCGGCGTTGGGGAAGAAGTCCTGGGACGCTTCAAAGATTGACCAATCGGCGCGGCCGCCAAGTCCGGAGCGCTCACCGGATCGTGAGCGTTTTTGGATCTCCTCTCCCTGCGAGGAGGCGAGTCGACCTCTTCGCCTTCAGTCGATTCGTCGCTCCCCTCGTCCTCCTCGGCATCTGAATGCTCCTCGCTGCTCTCGCCCCCACTCGCTTACCCCTCGGCGTCTGGGTCCTGCACTCCGTTCGGCATTGAGTACATGTCAACGAGGGCCTGAAAGGACAACGATCAAAGGAAATTCAGTCAACCATAAACGAGATGTCACACGATGAATCAGAAAGATACTTGACAAAACAAAATTATACATGCTCTGGCTGGTGCGAGTTGTCGAATGGAATCACCCTCTTAGACCCCGGGGGTTGTCTTTGTTGCCGATGATCCCCATCAACCACTTCTCCAAAATATCCTCGCTGACATCCTCTGGGTGGATCCGAGTGGAATCCTTGAGCCTAGAGTACATCCACATCGGATGATCACGCGCCTGAAGAGGTTGGATGCGTCGACCGAGGAAGACCTCCAGCAGATCCATCCTGGTCACTCCGTCGCGGACAAGCTGGACGACCCGCTCGACCAGCACCTTGACCCGTGCCTTCTCTTCTAGAACTACCTTCAGGGGAGCAGGCTTCTCCACTCGAGCCGAGGAAAAGGGAGGAAGTCCAGTCGACTGACCCGGGGTTGGCTGATCCTTGCAGTAGAACCAAGTCCACTGCCAGCCCCGAACCGAGTCGGGAAGAATCATGGCTGGGAAAGTGCTCTTGCTCCTCATCTGGATCCCCAGACCCCCTCACATCTGGATCACTTTGTCTTCTCGTCACTCGACTTGGCCTTTTTGACCGACTGAGAGCGGCAGGTGAAGATATGTTTGAAAAGACCCGAGTGCGGTCGACAGCCCAAGAAGTTTTCACACATCGACACGAAAGCGGACAGATAGACTATGGTGTTTGGAGTGAAATGGTGGAGTTGAGCCCCAAAGAAGTTCAAAAAACCCCGGAAGAAAGGATGGGGAGGCAGTGAGAATCCGCGATCTACGTGGGTGGCGAGGAGAACGCACTCACCCTCCCTTGGTTGCGGCTCGGTTTCATTCCCCGGGAGCCGTGCCAACTTGTGGGGGATCAGTCCCCCCTCCACCAGGTCATCGAGGTCGTCTTGGGTGATTGCCGAGCGGATCCAATCGCCCTGGATTCGGCCCGCCGGCAGGCCAGATCTCGACGACGGTCCGCCCCGGCTGGTCCGCTTGCCCTTGGCCTTCGCGGTCGCTTTCTTCGCACGTTCCAGCGCCACCGTCTTCTCCTTCCCCATGGCGATGGGTCGAGCTCGAGCAGAGGTCCGGCGACGAGGCGGAAGCGAGCGTGGCGGAGAGATCGGGGGAAAAAGAAGAGAGAATGGGAGCGCGCGGGGCAGAGGCCTGGTCCGAGACCCTTTATAAGGCTTTTCACCGAGTGGCTAACTAGTGGACCCAGACGATCTAAAGAAATCCCGCAACAGTCACGCGCGTAGTACGTGGCAAAAAAGGTGGCGCGGGGATCGAGGAGACTTGCCTAATCCGTCCCGATAACCTCGGTTCCGCCCGTCTGGCGCACTTCCCAAAATTCGAATCCCGCGAGATCCGCGGAGAGTAGAGCAACCCGTCAGACTGAAGACAAACATCCTCAACTTCATCATTCGGAATTATATCACGAAAATTCACTCGACAAAAACCAAGAATGGACCAAGGCGACTGAGAAAGGAGTCGACGTCATCACCTCAACTCATTGTTCCAGAACAAGATATACTCATAGCATAAAGAGTGGGTCGGAAGTGTTCCCAACTCCTTCCTCACTCAAACTCTGATCCATTCAGGGGCTAATGATGAAGCTATGTACCTAGTGTAGGGTCATGGATCTGTCCAACATACCCTCCCCAAGGACATCTCTACAAAGAATCAGAAGCAGTCGGAGAAAAACCATCATCCACTCGACCGTGAAGATGTGCTCACTCGACCACCTTGAAGACACTCGACCACCAGAAGATGAGAAACTCTCCACTCTGCAACAGTCAGGACTTAAACCATAGATTTATGGGCATTTATAACACTTCACTGTAGACGTTACCAGTAACGCCTTTCCTTTATGAGCATTGAACCCTGTGTAACGGAGGGGAGCTGGGGTCCTGGCGTACTCTATATAAGCCACCCCCTCCTCTGGGACAGGGGTTCGCACTTTCTGTAATTGACACACGTATATTCAGTTGACCGCCTCTGGGCTCCGAGACGTAGGGTTGTTACTTCCTCCGAGAAGGGCCTGAACTCATAAACTCGTGTGTACAACTCCTCCATAGCTAGGATCTTGCCTCTACATTCCTACCCCCCTATTCTACTATCACTCTTAGAACCACGACAGTTGGCGCGGCCGGCGGGAGGCGGCGGCGGTGGGCGAGCGCGTGGGCCAGTGCGGGGCGATGCGGGCATGAGGCTACGGGCGGTGGGCGGCGAGTGCGTGGGGCGGCGCGGCGAAGCTGCGGGAGGAGCGGCGGCGGCAGCTGGTGCCCCAGGCGCACGCGTGGCGCGGCCGAATCTAGCCCGAAGGGCCCCGCGCGGGCCCTGACGGGCCGGCGGGTGAGGCGCGGCGGCGGAGACGGCCGGCTGGTGACGTGTTGCGCCCGGATTCGTCAGGGACGGTGGCGCGGACACATCCGTCGGTGGGGAAAATGTCCGGTGGCGAGAGGGGGATTTTTAGGGTTTCATCTGCGCGAAATTCGGAGGGGATCACATATTTATAGGTAGAAGGAGGTGGGAGTGCCCAAATGAGGTGCGGTTTTCTCCCACACGATCGTGATCCGACGACGAAGAATATGGAGATGGTTTAGATGGTTTATTGGGCGGTTTTGGAGGGGTGTTGGGCTGCAACACACAAGAGGCTTTTGCGGTTACCCGGTTAACCGTTGGAGCATCAAACGGTCTCCAAATGGAACGAAATTTGACAGGCGGTCTATCGGTGGTGTACCAAGGACACTTTACAAATCTCGGCCCATTCCGAGAATGTTTAACTCCTGCTCATGAAAAGAGACAAAAGGGGTGCGCCGGGTGCATGTGGGAGTGTCGGGTTGCGAAACGGACAACGGGGAAAATGCTCGGATGCATGAGACGAACACGAATGCAAATGCGATGCACATGATGACATGATATGAAAAGCATGACATGAACAAAATGCAAAACGAAAGACAAAACCCAACCACAAAGGGAATCTCATAACTTAAAGCCGAAAATGGCAAGAGTCGGAGTTACAAATATGGCAAGTTACATCCGGCGTGTTACAAAGTACGTACTCCTTTCCTTTCATCTTCAAGATGTAGTGCTTCGTTCGGCCATTGTGGATCACACCTCTATCAAATTTCCATGGGCGTCCAAGAAGAAGGTGGCAAACGGTCATTGGAACGACGTCGCACTCCAAAGTGTTTCGTAGGCACCAATTTTGAAGGAGACTTGTACTCGATGCTCGACTTGGATAGTGCCTAAGTCGCTAAGCCATTGAACTTTGTAGGGATGTGGATGCTTCATCTTGGGCAATTGGATCTTGGAGCATAGTTCTTCACTTGCGAGGTTATGACAACTCCCTCCATCGATGATGACCTTGATGGACCTTCCATTGATGTCGGCCTTGGTATGAAAGATATGGCATCTTTGGTCTTCTTCTTGGTGATGTTGAAGAGCCAAGACCTTCGAGACAACGAGAGCGGGACTTGAATCTTCATCGCAAAAGACTTGTTCTTCTTCATCGTTCACTTGCCGGCGCATGGCAACTTGCTCAAGGGCTTCCATTTCTCCTTCACTCATTGAGTCGTAAGTGTCGTCATCGTTGAGGATCATGGTTCGCTTGTTGGTGCACTCATAGGACTTGTGGCCTCGGCCTCCGCATGTGAAGCATTTGAAGGAACTCGTCTTGACGGTCTCATCGGTTGGAGTAGATGATGATGAAGCTCTCGGCTTGAAGTTGTTCGTTGTAGGAGGATGACTTGGAGTTGACGAAGCTTTCTTGGAACTCGACTTGTCGATGTTGCTTGTAGAAGGCTTGGTAGATGGTGTTGGAGTCGTTGAAGCTTGGGTGTTGGAGAAGCCATATGACTTGGATGAGAACTTGGCATACTTGTAATCGTCTTGCACTTGACGTTCCGCTTTGGTAGCTTGATGCACTAGCTCGATGAGGTTCGAGTATGGTTGGAAGTCGGCGATCTTCTTGATAGGATAGTTGAGTCCATTCAAGAAACGGTCCATAGTTTGCTCATCATCTTCCGTGATGTTGGCTCTTATCATGGCAATCTCCATCTCCTTGTAGTACTCTTCAACGCTCTTGGTTCCTTGCTTGAGTAGTTGAAGCTTCTTGAAGAGGTCGCGGTTGTAGTAGGTAGGCACGAAGCATGCTCTCATGACATCCTTCATTTGCGCCCAAGTAGTGATGGGTGGTTCACCTCTTGCCTCACGGCGCTCGATCACTTGTTCCCACCAAATGAGGACATAGTCTTGAACTCAAGGGATGCCATCGCGATCTTCTTCTCTTCTTAATAGTTGTGAAAACGGAAGATTTTGTCGACCTTCAATGCCCATGAAAGGTACTCTTCGGGATCGTTGCTTCCATTGAACCTGGGCATGTTGAACTTTAGCTTGCCGCAGCGTTGCTCTTCATTCTGTTGGGGTCAGGGATGATGACGCCCATGTTGTTGATGATTGTCAAGCTCGTGTTGCTCTTGGTGAGGAGGGTTTTCAACCTCATGTTGCTCTTGTCGTGTAGGATTCCCATTGTCTTCATGCTCTTGGTGAACTTGATGTCCTGGAGGAGCTTGTGGCGGGGCTTGTCGAGCTCGAGGAGGAACTTGAGGAACTTGACGATGCACGCGAGCTTGAAAGCTTCGTTCGTGAGCTTCTTCGCGAAGTGCTTCTTCATGTTCACGAACTTGTCAGACTCGGATGGCTATGGCTCGACTTGAATTTTGGAGGGCACGTTGCGCCTCAAGTGCTTGAGCTTCACGGAGTTGTTGTTCTTGTCGTTGTGCTTCGGCATCTTGTGCATCTTGGTGTAGACACGCTCGCTCTTCCTCTTCATGTTGGTGTTGTCATTGTCGTTCTCGTGCTAGCGCAAAAGCCGCTTGGGTTTGACATTGTCGGTGCTCTTGAGAGTTAGTGTCGCGTAGAAGATTTAGGTTTGCTTGATGATCGTTGCACGCGGCACGTCGAAGAGTGTTTGATGTCGGTGTACTTGAGCCGGAGAGGGTGAAGTCGGAGTGTCGACTTGAGCGGCTCCTTCTTGAAGAGGATGAAGTGGAAGAAGAGCGGTTGAGCAACAAAGCGCGAATCTCGTCCATTCTTGCGCCATTCTCTTGCTTGTGATCGTCGAGCTTGTGGTCGAATTAGTCCCTTGTACGTTGCTCGGAGAGTCGCAAGTCGGCGGCGAGGTTGTCGATGCGTTCACTCATTGCTTGTTGCTCTTGATGCAAAGCACGTTGTGCACCAAAGAGGTGGCTCTTTGTGACGTAGGAGTTCATGTTGTCGTCGTGCTCAATGAAGAGTGGGTTGGTAGAAGTACTTGGCCTATCCATCATTCCAAGAGAAAACTGTGAGTGGTAGAAAGAGAAGAACGTATACCAAATGTACCTTGACCGAAGTTGAAGGTCGATCAATCATCACTCCAATGTGGACAAGGAAATAGCACAATTGGTACCAATTCTTGTCGGTTTCACACCTACACAAGTAAAAGCTTATGGTGGAGCTTGGTTAGCATGGTGGCACAAAATTTGATGTAATTGTAAGTGAGCTTCAATAATGTTGGAAAAGATTCGCAAGATTGCAATGCAACAAGTAGACCAAGCAATATAAGGTACACGGAAACACACACGCAAAAAGATAGGTGGGGTCGTGCAACCAAGGGTGAGCCAAAATGTGGAATCCACAAAAATGCTCGTGTTGCACAACACTAGAGAGACGCTAGCACGATTGCACAATAGGCGGATACAAATACTTGTGCACAACCTACTAAGCAAAAATGCAACGACTTCTATCCCAAGTATGCTCTATGCAAGGTGTTTCTATGATATGATCCAAGATGATCTAGTATGACAATCTTAATGTTGTATGATGCTATGGTTCTTGCTTAAAAGCTATTTGCTTATCTTTCCCTTTTTCTTAAAAGCTTGTTTGGCTCTTTGTTGTTAGAGCTCTTTTCTCATGCAATGCTTCACGAACCAAGATAGCAATTGTGTATGCGATGACAACCTTGTGACACAAGAGATGATACCAATATATGCACCAATGATGTATGTATGCTATGGGAACTATGATCACTAATGTGCATGTAACACCCCGGATGTAATTTACCTAATATGTACTCCAACTCTTGTCGTTTCCGGCGCTAAGTTATTTTATTTCCTCGGGGTCGGATTTTTTTTCTCCGTGTGTTGTTGTTGTTGTCATGCATCTCATATCATGTCATCATGTGCATTGCATTTGCATACGTGTTCGTCTCATGCATCCGAGCATTTTCCCCATTGTCCGTTTTGCATTCTGGCGCTTCTATCTCCTCCGGTGGTCCTTTCTACCTTCCTTCCGTGTGTGGGGGTTAAACATTTCCGGATTGGACCGAGACATGCCAAGCGGCCTTGGTTTACTACCGGTAGACCGCCTGTCAAGTTTCGTACCATTTCGACTTCGTTTGATGCTCCAACGGTTAACCGAGGGACCGAGAAGGCCTCGTGTGTGTTGCAGCCCAACGCCCTTCCAATTTGGCCCAAAAACCCACAAAAACCCTCTCCATCATCTAGAGCGTTCGATCACGATCGTGTGGCTGAAAACCGCACCTCATTTGGACTCTCCTAGCTCCCCCTATGCCTATATATAGCCCCCCTCTGAAATCCACGTCTCCTTCCCCCGAAACCCTAGATCCACTCCACATCGCCGCCGCCGGACGAAATTCCGCAGGCCGGACGTGTCCGGTTCCTCCCCGCCGCCACGTGTCACGCCTCCATTGGCCCGCGCCGCCGCCCCACTTCGTCGCCGCCGCCGGCCCGGGAGGCCCAGATCGGGCCCCCGAGGCCCATATCGCCACCGCCGCCGCCCCACGGGCTCCCCGAGCCGCGCCCCCACGCCGGCTCGCCACGCCCCCACGCCGGCCTCCCGTTCCGGCGAGCTCCGCCACCGGACGCCACCGCGCCGCCACAGGACTCCGCGCCGGCCGGAGTCGTCGCCGACCACCTCTCCGTCCGCCGCCGCCGCAACGTCGTCGTCTCGCCGGCCGGCTAAGTCCCCGGCGAGCTCCCTCACTCCGGTCCCCTCCTCCACGGCAAGTCCATCCCCGGCGAGCGCGTGCTACAGTAACTCCGGCGAGTGCATCGAGAATCGTGCCAGATCCAGATTTGAGAATCTCTCCTCGGTTGACTTCCTCCCGAAACCCTAGATAAATTGCATTTTTCATCATGCTATATCTCCGCATCCGTAGCTTCATTTTGCGCGTGTAGCATATCAAAATATTCATCTCAGAGAGTACATCATTTCATATCATTGCATCATTTTCATTAGAGCTCATCTTGATGCCCGAAATGCTGTTGGAAGAGTGCTATTTGAGTTAATTGTCAGATCTGCTGCACCAAATAGCTATTTGTCATTTTTGCCATGATTAATGTGTGCATGATATTCCCCTGAGCTCTACATGTGTTTTGTTATATGCTTTGCCATCTTTCCAGAGGTGCTATCCATGTATTTTTGTGATATGTGTGGTGACTAGCAAAAGCTTGCAAAGTGGTACATTCGTTAATGCTGATTTGAGGGACTTAGAAATATCACCAAGTCCTTGATCTGCTTTCATCAATAAGCCATATGTTCATGTTGTTTCCTAGTGATCTGTGCCTCTTTTGAGGATGATCAGTAAGGATGTTTTGTTAATCTTGTGGTGCTCTATCCATCCATGGCTTTGTTTGCATTTATGGAGCACCCTAGCTTGAGTCAATCGAGCTCTACTTTTGCTATTTCATGAATATGGGCAGATTGTCTACTTGTTAGCGATTTTGCCGAGGATGTTGTTGTTGATCCGAGCATGCTATGTTGTTATTCTTACCATGTCTAGCTTATATAATATGTATTCTTGACGGGTGTATGCTTATATTGTCATGCCTTGCTCTGTAGCGAGTGCATCGAGCTCGTGAACATGCCTGCTCGTTAAGATATTTGCATGCTCCAGTTTTTCTCTAAGTCTGAGATCTGAATATGTTTTTGCCATGTTCACATGCTTGCAATTGTATTTTTTGATCCCTTTTGGCTCAAGGTCACTAAGGGACTTTTGTTAAGCTCTTTGACTAGATCCATGCCATGCCTTGCTTTACCATGTTAAGCTCCTGTAGCATCTAATTTTCATGCTCCAAAGTGTGCTACCTGATCTGATATTCTAGGCTTGTGTTAATTTCACTAAGTCTGAAACCTGTTTACCAATTGCACTTTTTCCATGCTTGTTTGAACCTGTTAATGGATGAATTGGCCGTAGCTCAGTGTTCATCTTTTGTTAAGCATTATGAGTGGATCCCTGTCATGTATTTTGTTGCCATGTTTGAGTGCTTTAGCATATTTAACTTGTTGCATTTAGATGGCTACTTGCTGTTTATCGCAGACCGGTACCATATTTGGTTTGCTTGCCTTTTCCAAACCGTGTCTCCGATTCCGGTGTTCTTTATATCGATTTCAACCGACATCACCTCACCTTTCCAGTGGCACACTTGGATTTCCAAGTTGAGGCCAGGTTCATTAATTCCTTGTCAAATCTTGCATATGCATCACATATCGCATCCCGCATAGCATACCATGTTTGCATCATGTTGTTTGAGCTTTGCACATGGTTGATTGTGTTCCTTTTGCTTGTTTGTCTTGTTTGGGTAGAGCCGGGAGACGAGTTCGCTAACGAGGAGCCCGTTGAGTTTGCTTTCGAGGATCCAGTCAACTCTGACAACTTTGCAGGCAAGATGATCATACCCTCGAAATCACTTCTATCTTTGCTTTGCTAGATGCTCGCTCTTTTGCTATGCCTATGCTACGATGCCTACCACTTGCTTATCATGCCTCCCAAATTGACATGTCAAACCTCTAACCCACCATTCCTAGCAAACCGTTGATTGACTATGTTACCGCTTTGCTCAGCCCCTCTTATAGCGTTGCTAGTTGCAGGTGAAGATTGGAGATCGTTCCTTATTGGAACATTATTTTCTTGTTGGGATATCACTATATTAGCTTGTTATCTTAATGCATCTATATACTTGGTAAAGGATGGAAGGCTCGGCCTTTTGCCTAGTGTTTTGTTCCACTCTTGCCGCCCTAGTTTCCGTCATATCGGTGTTATGTTCCCGGATTTTGCATTCCTTACGCGGTTGGGTGATAATGGGAACCCCTTGACAAATCGCCTTGAATAAAACTCTTCCAGCAATGCCCAACCTTGGTTTTACCATTTGCCACCTAGCCTCTTTTTCCCTTGGGTTTCCGGAGCCCAAGGGTCATCTTATTTAAACCCCCCCCCCCCCGGGCCAGTGCTCCTCTGAGTGTTGGTCCAAACTAGAGTCCTGTGCAGCGCCCCCTCGGGGAAACTCGAGGTTTGGTTTTAGTTGTATGGAGCGCTCATCTGAGTGTGCCCTGAGAACGAGATATGTGCAGCTCCTATCAGGATTTGTCGGCACATTCGGGCGGTGTTGCTGGATTTGTTTTAACTTGTCAAAGTTGTCTTGTAGAACCGGGATACCGAGTTTGATCGGAATGTCTCGGGAGAAGGTTTATCCTTCGTTGACCGTGAGAGCTTGTCATGGGCTAAGTTGTGACTCCCCTGTAGGGATTTGAACTTTCGAAAGCCGTGCCCGCGGTTATGGGCAGATGGGAATTTGTTAATGTCCGGTTGTAGATAACTTGAACCTTAACTTAATTAAAATGAATCAATTGTGTGTGTTACCGTGATGGTCTCTTCTCGGCAGAGTCCGGGAAGTGAACACGGTGTTGGAGTAATGTTTGCTGAAGGATGTTCTATAGTTCTTCGTTCGTGCTTTGCCTCCTCTTCTCGCTCTCTTTTGCGAACAGGTTAGCCACCATACATGCTAGTCGCTTGCTGCAGCTCCACATATTACCTTGCCTTACCTATAAGCTTAAATAGTCTTGATCGTGAGGGTGCGAGATTGCTGAGTCCCTGTGGCTCATAGATTACTTCCAAACCAGATGCAGGGCCCGATGACTCCATTCCAGATGATGTGCTTGAGCTCAAGTGGGAGTTCGACGAAGACTCACACCGTTACTATGTGCCTTTCCCTGATGATCAGTAGTGGTGCCCAGTTGGGGCGATCGGGACCGTGTCGCATGTTGGGTTGATCTTTTATTTTGGTACCGTAGTCGGACCATGAGTGATTGGATGATGTAATTCTATTTATGTACTTTGTGTGACATGGCGAGTGTAAGCCAACTATGTTCCTTTCCCCTTATTATTATATTTACTTGGGTTGTTGTGAAGATTACCTTACTTGCGACATTGCTTTCAATGCGGTTATGCCTCTAAGTCGTGCTTCGATACGTGGGAGATATAGCCGCATCGAGGGCGTTACAAGTTGGTAATCAGAGCCTTCCCCGACCTTAGGAGCCCCCACTGCTTGATCGAGTTAGCAGCCATTGTTGAGTCTAGAAAAATGTTTTGAGTCATTTAGGAATTATATATCGAAGAGTTTAGGAATTCTTTTTACTCCCTAGTCCCTTCATCGCTCTGGTAAGGCATCTTGACGTAGAGTTTTGACTCTTCTCTTCTCAAATTTCACTAAAAAAAATTAGGATCACGCGGGTATCTTGGAATCGTTCCGATGGATTTGTGACGAGAACATTGTTCTTGGTGCCTCCTGTCATTTAGGGGTTGTGGCAGTGTCCCGGGGAGTTGAGCTCCGAGGTGTTGTCGTCACAATTTTATCGTTGCAGTTCTGGAATACCTGAGTTTAGTTCGCCGACATCGAAAATCTCTTTTATGTAGTTGTTGGTGAGATAACCTCGACGCCACCCAGTACTGGGGCGGGAGTTCGGGAGTATTGCCATAACTTGTATAACGGATGCTTTTCGAAGGTTGAGGTAGATGATTTCCGAAGTTTTTCTCGGTTATGTGTTGAAGGATGGATACAGCTGGATGTAGGATTTGCTAGATTTGGGTGAGATATTATGCTTCCCCTGTATCCCCAACACCTGATTGCATAACCGGAAAGGTTCGGGAGTTTTATAGGTGGGAATTCTTGTAGCTCTAGTTCTTCTTCCACGGATACTTGGTTTGAGATTGGGTGATCCTTACCGAGTATTCGTTCTTGCTCCGTACCTTGTTGATTTTATTCCTCTACCTAAATTCTAAGCGGCTTCTCAATTTATGGATATGTGACCATTTCAATTGGAATGCATTCATTCATTTCGTTCGGATGTGAAGACTATATGTTGCAATTTCAACCCGTTTGGTTCAGCTTCAATATTTGTCTATCAATGTGCTAATGGATGTCAACCTCTTCAGGATGGCTCCTCCAACGCGCACGACTCCGAATCCTGATCCGCCACCACCTCCTCCTCCTTCGGAGGCATGGCAAGCTGTGATGGCCGCTACCAATGCAAACACACAGTTGATCATGCAAATTCTTCAAGAGCGCAACCAAGCGAACCAAGGCAACCAAGGCAACAATCAGAACCACTTTGCTACACTCAACCAGTTCCTTGCTAACCAGGCAAAGACTTTCAGCAATTGTGTTGAGGCAACTGATGCTGACGATTGGCTCGTGAACTTATGCAAGCATTTCGAGTGCAGTAACGTCAGGCCTGAGGACTTTGTCAAGTTCGCTTCCTTCCAACTCAAAGACCAAGCTGCAGAATGGTTTCAGCAGTACAAAGATTCCAGAGGAGGCCGTGTGATTACCTGGGATGAATTCCGTCAAGACTTCAAAGCTCATCATATTCCTCAGAGCATGGTTGAAAGCAAGCGTGAGGAATTCCGCAACCTGAAGCAAGGCTCTATGTCTGTCTATGACTACAACAAGTTGTTTCAGAAGCTCGCCCTCTTTGCTAAGCAGGACGTCCCTGACGAGAAGAGCATGATATACCAGTTCAGGGGTGGTCTCAGAGAAGAAATCCAGCTAGCTCTTGTTCTCTTTGAGCCCTTGAGGTACGATGAGTTCTACAACATGGCATTGAAGCAAGAGGCTGCTCAACTGAAGTGTGATGCTTCCAAGAAGCGAGTCAGAGATGCTACTCCTTCTTCCTCTACTCAAGTGGCCAAGCAGCAGAAGTATTAGCTTCCTCCTCCTCCGTTCCATCAGCCGTATCAGCAGAAGAGCAAAGGTGGCAGTGGATCTTCCCACCCACCCAACCCTGGCTTTTAGAACAAGACTTCGTCTCAAGCTCCAAGATCGAGTGCTCCGTATCACCGTCCGCTTTCAGAGGTCATGTGCAACAAGTGCCAACAGAAGGGTCACTATGCCAACAAGTGCTTCAATCAGATGCATCTCCCTCCTCCTCCTGTGAGATCGGCAAGTACAGCTGTGGTCAAGCATAACCCCAAGTACACCAAGGTCAACATGGTGAATGCAGCTCAGGCACAGGACTCGCCAGATGTCATCATGGGTAACCTTCCTGTTAACGATGTTCCTGCAAAAGTTCTTTTTGACACTGGTGCGTCGCTTTCTTTTATTTCAACACCATTTGTCACCAAGCATGATTTTGTGACCGAAAGGATTTATTTCCCGTTGAAGATTGTGTCTCCGGGCAAGCAAATGACTTCTAACAATTGCGTCCCAGATGTCTCTATCACGTTGGGCGACTACAAGTTTCTTTCTTCTCCGGTGGTTCTTGGTAATTCGGATATTGATCTTATTCTCGGAATGGATTGGCTTTCTAAGCACAAGGCGCATCTTGATTGTGCAGCCAGGCAAATTCAATTGACTCATTCGTTTGAGGATGTAATTGTCTTTGCCGCTCGTGATGATACCATCCGCTTGTTTTCTCTCAATGAGAAGGGTGAACTGGATGCTATCTCTCAAATTCCAGTCATTTGCGAATATCAAGACATCTTTCCAGAAGAGCTTCCAGGAATGCCTCCGCACCGGCCAGTTGAATTCGTCATCGATCTTGAGCCTGGCACGGAACCGGTTTGCAAATATCCTTGCAAGCTAGGACCTGAAGAGTTGAAGGAGCTGAAGAAGCAACTCGATATTCAAGAGCGAATGGGTCTCATCCGACCTAGTTCATCTCCGTGGGGTTGTGGAGTTCTTTTTGTGAAGAAGAAGGATGGAACGGACCGACTTTGTGTTGACTACCATCCATTGAACAAGAAGACTATCAAGAACAAGTACCCACTTCCCAACATCAACGAGCTATTCGAACAACTCAAAGGTGCCCAAGTATTCTCCAAGCTTGATCTCCGTATGGGCTATCACCAGATTCGAATCCGTGAGCAAGATATTCCCAAGATGGCTTTCAGAACAAGCTATGGTTCATATGAATACACTGTCATGTCTTTTGGCCTCATCAACGCTCCTCCGACTTTCTCTCGCATGATGAACTTCATCTTCAATGCCTACACGAATGACTTCGTTTTGGTCTATCTCGACGACATTCTAGTCTTTTCGAAGAACAAGGAAGATCATGCCAAGCACTTGCGTTTGGTGCTCGATAAGCTTAGGGAACATCAGTTATACGCCAAGTTCTCAAAGTGCGAGTTTTGGCTCGATGAGGTTCTTTATCTTGGGCATATCATCTCTGCCAAGGGCATTGCGGTGAATCCTGAGAAGGTGTCTGCAATTGTGAATTGGGAACCACCTCAGAACGTGAAGCAACTCCGTAGCTTCCTCGGTCTCGCAAGCTACTGTCGAAGGTTCGTTGAGAACTTTTCAAAGATCGCGAAGCCTCTTTCAAACCTTCTCCAGAAGCACGTCAAGTACGTTTGGTCTCCGGAATGTGACATCGCTTTCAACACTTTGAAAGAGAAATTGGTCACTGCTCCAGTTCTGACTCCTCCTGATGAATCCAAACCGTTCGAGGTCTTTTGTGATGCCTCTCTTCAAGGTCTTGGTGCAGTGTTGATGCAAGAGAAGAAAGTTGTGGCCTATACCTCTCGCCAGTTGAAGCCCAACGAGAAGAACTACCCCACTCATGACCTCGAGTTGGCAGCAGTTGTGCATGCTCTTTTGACTTGGAGACATCTCTTATTGGGAAGAAAAGTGGACATCTTCACTGACCACAAGAGTCTCAAGTACATCTTCACTCAGCCTAATCTCAACCTCAGGTAGACTCGTTGGGTCGAAATGATTCAAGAGTATAATCCGAGTATCGAGTATACTTCAGGCAAGGCCAATGTGATTGCTGACGCTTTGAGCAGGAAGGCGTGCTGCAACAGTCTGATTCTCAAGCCTTACCAACCCGAGCTTTGTGAAGCTTTCCGCAAACTCAATCTGCAAGTTGTTCCTCAAGGTTTCCTCTCCAACCTTCAAGTCTCTCCTACCTTGGAAGACCAGATTCGCGAGGGTCAACTTCTTGATGCTATGGTGAAGAAGGTGAAGATTGGGATTGCCAAGAGTCAACCCAAGTACAAGTGCTACCGCCTTGATGACAAGGATACTCTCTTCTTCGAGGATCGTATTGTTGTGCCCAAAGGTGACCTTCATAAAGTGATCATGAACGAGGCTCACAATTCACTCCTCTCCATCCACCCTGGGAGCACGAAGATGTATCAGGACCTCAAGCAGGCTTATTGGTGGACTCGAATGAAGCGCGAGATTGCTCAGTTCGTGAATGAGTGTGATGTCTGCAGAAGAGTGAAGGCAGAACACCAAAGGCCCGCTGGTCTCCTCCAACCTCTTGCCATTCCAGAATGGAAGTTTGACCACATTGAGATGAACTTCGTGACTGGGTTTCCAAAGTCCAAGCGTGGCAATGATGCTATATTCGTTGTCATCGACAAACTCACTAAAGTGGCTCACTTTCTGCCTATCAAAGAGTCTATCACAGCAGCTCAATTGGCGGAGCTCTATACCTCTCGAATTGTCTCGCTGCACGGTATTCCACAGGTGATCTCTTCAGACCGTGGCAGCATCTTTACCTCCAAGTTTTGGGATTCTTTTTAGAAGGCCATGGGCACCAACATCCGTTTCAGCACAGCTTTCCATCCTCAAACTAGCGGTCAAGTCGAGCGTGTCAACCAGATTCTTGAAGATATGCTCAGGGCTTGTGTGATCTCCTTCGGCATGAAGTGGGAAGATTGTCTTCCATATGCTGAATTCTCCTACAACAACAGTTTTCAAGCAAGTTTGGGCAAGGCCCCATTCGAAATTCTGTATGGCAGGAAGTGTCGTACTCCTCTCAACTGGTCTGAAACCGGTGAGCGTCAACTTCTGGGAAATGACTTAATCACAGAGGCAGAGGAAATGTGCAAAGTCATTCGAGATAACCTCAAAGCAGCGCAATCACGCCAGAAGAGCTACTATGATAGTAAGCACCGCGATTTGGCTTTCGAGATCGAAGATCATGTTTACCTCCGTGTATCTCCTATGAAAGGTACTCGTCGCTTCGGTATCAAAGGGAAGCTTGTCCCTAGATACGTGGGTCCTTTCAAGATCGTCAGCAAGAGAGGCGATCTCGCCTATCAACTCGAGCTTCCTTCAAATTTTACAAATGTGCACGACGTGTTCCATGTCTCTCAGCTCCGCAAGTGCTTCAAGACTCCTAACCGCACCATCAACTTCGAAGACATTGATCTCCAAGAAGATCTCTCTTATCATGAGCACCCCATTGCTATTCTTGAAGAGACTGAACGCAACACTCGCAATAAGTCAATCAAATTCCTCAAAGTCAAGTGGTCACACCATTCCGAACGTGAAGCCACCTGGGAACGCGAGGATCACCTCCGTTCTGAGTACCCAGCGTTCTTCCAGTCCTAGATCTCGGGACGAGATCCTTTCGTAGTGGTGGAGTGTTGTAACACCCGGATGTAATTTACCTAATATGTACTCCAACTCTTGCCGTTTCCGGTGCTAAGTTATTTTATTTCCTCGGGTTTGGATTTTTGTCTCCGTGTGTTGTTTTCGTTGTCATGCATCTCATATCATGTCATCATGTGCATTGCATTTGCATACGTGTTCGTCTCATGCATCCGAGCATTTTCCCCGTTGTCTGTTTTGCATTCCGGCGCTTCTATCTCCTCCTGTGGTCCTTTCTACCTTCCTTTCATGTGTGGGGGTTAAACATTTCCAGATTGGACCAAGACTTGCCAAGCGGCCTTGGTTTACTACCGGTAGACCGCCTGTCAAGTTTCGTACCATTTGTACTTCGTTTGATGCTCCAACGGTTAACAGAGGGACCGAGAAGGCCTCGTGTGTGTTGCAGCCCAACACCCTTCCAATTTGGCCCAAAAACCCACCAAAACCCTCTCCATCATCTAGAGCGTTCGATCACGACCGCGTGGCCGAAAACCGCACCTCATTTGGACTCTCCTAGCTCCCCCTATGCCTATATATAGCCCCCCTCCGAAATCCATGTCTCCTTCTTCCTCTGAAACCCTAGATCCACTCCACATCGCCGCCGCCGGACGAAATTCCGCAGGCCGAACGTGTCCGGTTCCTCCCCGCCGCCACGTGTCACGCCTCCATTGGCCTGCGCCGCCGCCCCACTTCGTCGCCGCCGCCGGCCCGAGAGGCCCAGATCGGGACCCCGAGGCCCACATCGCCACCGGACGCCACTGCGCCGCCGCAGGACTCCGCGCCGGCCGGAGTCATCGCCGACTGCCTCGCCCCGCCGCCTCTCCATCCGCCGCCGCCGCAACATCGTCGTCTCGCCGGCCGGCCAAGTCCCCGGCGAGCTCCCTCACTCCGGTCCCCTCCTCCGCGGCAAGTCCATCTCCGGCGAGCGCGTGCTATAGTAACTCCGGCGAGTGCATCGGGAACTGTGCCAGATCCAGATCTGAGAATCTCTCCTCGGTTGACTTTCTCCCGAAACCCTAGATAAATTGCATTTTTCATCATGCTATATCTCCGCATCCGTAGCTCCGTTTTGCGCATGTAGCATATCAAAATGTTCGCCTCAGAGAGTACATCATTTCATATTATTGCATCATTTTCATTTGAGCTCATCTTGATGCCCGAAATGCTATTGGAAGAGTGCTATTTGAGTTAATTGTCAGATCTGCTGCACCAAATAGCTATTTGTCATTTTTGCATTAATGTGTGCATGATATGCCCCTGAGCTCTACATGTGTTTTGTTATATGCTTTGCCATCTTTCTAGAGGTGCTATCCATGTATTATTGTGATATGTGTGGTGACTAGCACAAGCTCGCAAAGTGGTGCATTCGTTAATGCTGATTTCAGGGACTTAGAAATATCACTAAGTCCTTGATCTGTTTTCATCAATATGCCATATGTTCATGTTGTTTCCTAGTGATCCGTGCCTCTTTTGAGGATGATCAGTAAGGATGTTTTGTTAATCTTGTGGTGCTATATCCATCCATGTCTTTGTTTGAATTTATGGAGCACCCTAGCTTGAGTCAATCGAGCTCTACTTTTGCTATTTCGTGAATCTGGGCAGATTGTCTACTTGTTAGCAATTTTGCCGAGGATGTTGTTGTTGATCCGAGCATGCTATGTTGTTGTTCTTGCCATGTCTAGCTTATATAATATGTATTCTTGATGGGTGTATGATTAGATTGTCATGCCTTGCTCTGTAGCGAGTGCATCGAGCTCGTGAACATGCCTGCTCGTTAAGATATTTGCATGCTCCAGTTTTTCTCTAAGTCTGAGATCTGAATATGTTTTTGCCATGTTCACATGCTTACAATTGTATTTTATGATCCCTTTTGGCTCAAGGTCACTAAGGGACTTTTGTTAAGCTCTTTGAGTAGCTCCATGACATGCCTTGCTTTGCCATGTTAAGTTCCTGTAGCATCTAGTTTTCATGCTCCAAAGTGTGCTACCTGATCTGAAATTCCAGGCTTGTGTTAATTTCACGAAGTCTGAAACCTGTTTACCAATTGCACTTTTGCCATGCTTGTTTGAACCTGTTAATGGATGAATTGGCCGTAGCTCAGTGTTCATCTTTTTTAAGCATTATGAGTGGATCCCTGCCATGTATTTTGTTGCCATGTTTGAGTGTTGTAGCATATTTAACTTGTTGCATTTAGATGGCTACTTGCTGTTTATCGCAGACCGGTACCATATTTGTTTTGCTTGCCTTTTCCAAACCGTGTCTCCGATTCCGGTGTTCTTTATATCGATTTCAACCGAAATCACCTCACCTTTCCAGTGGCACACTTGGATTTCCAAGTTGAGGCCAGGTTCATTCATTCCTTGTCAAATCTTGCATATGCATCACATATCGCATCCCGCATAGCATACCATGTTTGCATCATGTTGTTTGAGCTTTGCACATGGTTGATTGTGTTCCTTTTGCTTGTTTGTCTTGTTTGGGTAGAGCCGGGAGACGAGTTCGCTAACGAGGAGCCCATTGAGTTTGCTTTCGAGGGATCCAGTCAACTCTGACAACTTTGCAGGCAAGATGATCATACCCTCGAAATCACTTCTATCTTTGCTTTGCTAGATGCTCGCTCTTTTGCTATGCCTATGCTACGATGCCTACCACTTGCTTATCATGCCTCCCAAATTGACATGTCAAACCTCTAACCCACCATTCCTAGCAAACCGTTGATTGACTATGTTACCGCTTTGCTCAGCCCCTCTTATAGCGTTGCTAGTTGTAGGTGAAGATTGGAGATCGTTCCTTATTGGAACATTATTTTCTTGTTGGGATATCACTATATTATCTTGTTATCTTAATGCATCTATATACTTGGTAAAGGATGGAAGGCTCGGCCTTTTGTCTAGTGTTTTGTTCCACTCTTGCCGCCCTAGTTTCCGTCATATCGGTGTTATGTTCCCGGATTTTGCATTCCTTACGCGGTTGGGTGATAATGGGAACCCCTTGACAAATCGCCTTGAATAAAACTCTTCCAGCAATGCCCAACCTTGGTTTTACCATTTGCCACCTAGCCTCTTTTTCCCTTGGGTTTCCGGAGCCCAAGGGTCATCTTATTTAAACCCCCCCCCCCCCGGGCCAGTGCTCCTCTGAGTGTTGGTCCAAACTAGAGTCCTGTGCAGTGCCCCCTCGGGGAAACTCGAGGTTTGGTTTTAGTTGTATGGAGCGCTCATCTGAGTGTGCCCTGAGAACGAGATATGTGCAGCTCCTATCGGGATTTGTCGGCACATTCGGGCGGTGTTGCTGGATTTGTTTTAACTTGTCAAAGTTGTCTTGTAGAACCGGGATACCGAGTCTGATCGGAATGTCTCGGGAGAAGGTTTATCCTTCGTTGACCGTGAGAGCTTATCATGGGCTAAGTTGGGACTCCCCTGTAGGGATTTGAACTTTCGAAAGCCGTGCCCGCGGTTATGGGCAGATGGGAATTTGTTAATGTCCGGTTGTAGATAACTTGAACCTTAACTTAATTAAAATGAATCAACTGTGTGTGTTACCGTGATGATCTCTTCTCGGCGGAGTCCGGGAAGTGAACACGGTGTTGGAGTAATGTTTGCCGCAGGATGTTCTATAGTTCTTCGTTCGTGCTTTGCCTCCTCTTCTCGCTCTCTTTTGCGAACAGGTTAGCCACCATACATGCTAGTCGCTTGCTGCAGCTCCACATATTACCTTGCCTTACCTATAAGCTTAAATAGTCTTGATCGCAAGGGTGCGAGATTGCTGAGTCCCTATGGCTCATAGATTACTTCCAAACCAGATGCAGGGCCCGATGACTCCGTTCCAGATGATGCGCTTGAGCTCAAGTGGGAGTTCGACGAAGACTCACACCGTTACTATGTGCCTTTCCCTGATGATCAGTAGTGGTGCCCAGTTGGGGCGATCGGGACCGTGTCGCATGTTGGGTTGATCTTTTATTTTGGTACCGTAGTCGGACCATGAGTGATTGGATGATGTGATGCTATTTATGTACTTTGTGTGATGTGGCGAGTGTAAGCCAACTATGTTCCTTTCCCCTTATTATTATATTTACTTGGGTTGTTGTGAAGATTACCTTACTTGCGACATTGCTTTCAATATGGTTATGCCTCTAAGTCGTGCTTCGACACGTGGGAGATATAGCCGCATCGACGGCGTTACAGTGCACAAGTCTCACTGCCGGCAATACTCAAAAGCTAGTCTCGATGGGTAAGCGACGCAAAGGAGTAAGGCTATGATGGCTATCAATGTAATGGCAAGAATGATATGTCCAATACCAAGGTGAGGCTACTGCATCTTGCGTACGGTATGGTGTCAAAATGGTGGCATGAATACCAAGATGTAGTCGAGGTGGTCGTTGTTGATGACGCATCCGTGGCAAAGATGAGCGGCGGTGATGTTGATGTCGAACCGTACCTAAATAGCTGAAACACAAGTAGGACATGGGACCGCAACTCAAATTCTCAAAGCTCGAAGTGGCAAAACGTGCTGGAGTGCGAAACGGGCAAGCAATGTTGGTGGTATGCGGAAGACGTGGTGGTGTATAGGTGGTGGGAGTGCGTATGCGGAAATGTGGGGCGGTGGTGGTGACTAAACTAAAAAAAATCAGTTTCGCCAGGGATCGTCGGACGTCCGGGCTAGGCCAGTCATCCGGTTGTCGGACGTCCGGAAGAGGTCGGACGTCCGGTGCCTGGGCAATTTTCGGGCGCGGGATGAACAGCTAGGGTTCGTGATGGTGATGGAGAAAATGGTCAAATCCGGAGGATTCTGTGGATGGAAAAGGTGGGGAAAGGGGGGGAAAGCTAGATCCACTCAAGACAAAGCAAATCCACGGATCAAAACCAACAAAATTTCAACACACCAACAAATCACAAAAAAAATCGGGGCTATTTTTGTGGGGAACTTTCGAATTAGGGATAAAATCAACAAAAATTAGGTTAGAAACACAACGGGGAGGCTCCGAAATCATGATCAACCTGGCTCTAGATACCAAGATGATGTAGGGTAGAACCCTAATCGCCAGATCTTTCACGAAAGGAGTGGATCCCGTGAAGAACACGAAGAACACAAGGGAGGAAATGAGGGGAAACACAAGAGAATCACTAAACCAACAAGGAATAGTCACACATATGCTAGATCCTCGAGTACATAAGAGATCACACGATCCACGGTCAACTAGGGACGATACAAGGGTAGCCGGTCTTCTCCGTGAGGACGTCTTGATGTTCTTCTCCGCAAGAAGGTCTTGAATCCAAAGGGATCTTCTCTGAAGAGGGGCCGCGGTCTCTCTCGTGGAGTAGATCCGATGTGGATGAGCAATGATCTATCTCTATTATGAGCTAAACCAATGCTAACCCTAGCTAGAAGGAATAGGAGGTCTATTTATAATCTGAGTGCAAAAGAGGGGCGAAGGGGTACATGGGCTACGGCCCAACACTTAACAGCACACAGGTGTTGGACGTCCGGCAGTCACCGGTCGTCCGGAGGCTCGCGAGGGTCCGAACGTCCGGTGCCTGTCGGACGTCCGTAGATTCGGCTCGGATGGTCTTCGGTCGGACGTTCGGTCGGGGTCGGTCGTCCAGGTGGCTTCGGAAATTCGTAGTTTTGGCTCGGGTGGGGGTGTGTCGGACATCCGGGCTGGGTCGAACGTCCGGAGCCTGGAGATCGTCGGACGTCCGGCCCTGGTCGGTTGATCGGAGCCTGTAGCTTCTTCCGCATCTCTTCTTCTTCACGTCCATCTTCCTCTTCTGATTCTCCTTGCTCCTTAGCTTCTTCATGGCTAACTCCTTGACACCTGAGTATGCATAATGTCTCCGTTTGAGGTAGTAGCCATGCCTTATGTGCATCAAAGTGAACTTGTGAGAGGAGAGATGTCACCTCGGTTTCGAGAGCTCTTGCACGTGCTCGTGTCATGGGTCCGCTAGACACTTGATGAGACGATGGTAGGTCTATGGGGATGACCTTGGGGTGCTCCGCATCACCTTCGGTGCGATGTTGGAGGACGCCGATGGTGGCGCATGTGACTCATTGGGAGCTTTGGTGGACATCGGGGCGCGGGGCTTGGTCCAGCGTAGCTTGCGAGGCTCGATTCATCTGCAGCAAGAATCAATTTAAGGGCGGTGATCACGTGGACCGATCGGCAGCCGCGTGCGGCTCTGCCGGCGACGACCAACGAAGGCTTGTCCGGCAGCGGTACAACGCCATCAGCACCCCTGGCGCTTCTGAAGGCGAGGATCTTTCCGTAGCTGTGCAACGGCTGATGCAGAGATGAATATGGTGATTTGTTTCCTGAGTGGAGCCATATAGAGGAGAAGAAGATAAAGGGGAAACAACGCTGGTTGTGGGAGAGGATGAGATCTACGTGGAGGTGGGATAGGATGGATGTGGGCTGTTCTGTTCCAGTGGGCTTCTGTTACGAAGAGGAAACGGCAGGTAGTGGGCTTCTGTTACGAAGAGGAAACGGCAGGTCGCTTCAATGACCAAGGCTGGTTGCGTACTAATGAAAATTAAATCTCACTTGTGTAACTAAATGCGACACATGGCATTAGGTAGAGAAAAAATAGAGTTGCTGATGTGGCAAGGCTGCTGAGGTGGATAGGCTGTATGTCAAGATAAATCAAGTAGTGGAGATGAACTTCTTAAGTATATAGGATAAGATTTGCAAACTTAATTGGTTGAGAGAATTGGTTGTAGTGGAGAACTTCTTAAGAATGTCGAAGTAAGATGTAAGATTTCTATATCATTGGCTGTCATTTTGGCTAAGAATTCATAAACCCACAATTTGGCTTCAAAAAATAGCTTCTTAATTAAAAAAACATCATCTTTCCAAAATTAAAATTCACCTCAACATGAAACAAGTTGCAGCACACGATCTTTAACAAGTTGAAACCAGTTGCAGCTCCATAAAGCACAAATCCACATAATCATATTCAATTACAACAGCCATGTTCAGGTCCACAAAGCACAAAATGCACGTCTAACACAAGCAAAACCAAAGTTTCGAAGCTTGTACTGAACAAGGTATAGAAGACAAAAGACTACAACTTGCTTCAGGGCCTATGGCTTGACTCGCTTCAGGACCCATCTCTTTTTTCATTCCATCTGGGTAAGGCTTGAAGAGACGTGATCTTGTCACTTCTTTGTTATCCTGCAAATATGATGGCAAACATGTAGCAAAATGACTAAAGTAGTTGTCAACCACATCCGTAACAGCAGGAGCAAATGCCGCATCAATATTTTTTCCGACGCAATCAAACAAACAAGCTAGAATTAGATGAAGGCTACAGCTACGCTAGCGACTCTGGTGCTAGGATTTAGAAACGTAAAAACCCAGAAGCCAAATCCTGCTTTCTTTTTCTTACTGTTTGTTTGTTGTTTGCATACTTGATCTGTTCAACTCTCCTTCCTAATGTATAATAATTATTATAGCAATAGAAAACTGTGCAATTCATTTCAATGGGGCAGACTATAAATTATTTGTGGGCAAGGTCTGAGAGGATGCTGCTAGCTAGTGATAGAAAGATCCATAAGCCCTTACAAGCAGTTGCCATTTCATAAGTTGCTTCATTCCTGTCCACCATGTTAACTACTACTGCCAGCTAGATGGTTGGTTATTTCTTGGTTAGCTGGGTGGGCGAGGTTGTAAATTATACTAGTTCTTGAGAATTAGAACCAGTACTACACATGCATATTACTAGTACTACCCACATATTACCACTAGCACTGAGTGCTTCTCCTTTGTCTCAACAGCATTACTAGTGCTACACAGGCACACCCATTGATAAAGACCAAACTGACATGTGTGCACTTCTTTATGTAGATTGGCTACACGAAATTAAATCCCAGATAAGAACAGACTCACAAGGATGACAAGGAGAACAAAACTACAATTGAACAGATTCCCCATCATTCCCACAGTGACCAAACATGCATTGAGCAATACCCAAAGGACACGAGAGAAGCAATATTGCACAAGAATTGCGCTCATGTTCATGTTCCTCCATGAAGTTTCAAGCCACATCGGGCGCTACCTGGGAATGCGGCGGATGGGAGGTCAAGACTTTGTCGGTCTCCTCTCTAGGTGTCCGGATCCGGTTTGCTTGCTACTAAACCTGCTGATTGTGTGAGGTTACTGTTAGAGTTGAAGAAAAAGAAAAGAATTCGTGAGAGATGGAAGGAGAGAAGAGGTGGAGGGGGAGACTTGCCCGGGGAAGGAGGTGAACTACACAACAACGCTCACCGGCGGCTGGACGGGAATGTGGAGGCGGCAACATGAGGTCGGAGCAAAAGAGGAGCAAGAAAGGAAAAGAGTAAAGGAAGTGATTATTCGGCTCAGCGGGAAATCTCACCGACGACGAGGAAGCCAAGCGCCGTGGCGACGGAGCAGAGGCAGAGGAAGGATCAAGGAGAGAGGAATGGTGTCGCGGGACAAGAGAGATGTGTTGAATCATGGAATGGCGGCTTTGAGGGGGGATTGGTTTTACATACTGTCCCACATCAGTGGAATCTTGGAATGAACTCCCACGCCCATTCCGAGACAGCTAAACACAGTGGGTTCGGATTTAGTAAATGAATTACGTGATTCTAGGCCCAAATGATAGGACAAACAAGCTGCAAGTCTAATCTAGGAGAGTGGGTATAGAAAAACTATGACATCACTTGCCATGCTCATTAGTTGGACCCTTTGAAATGAGAGGAACTCCTGGGTTTTCCACCACAAGAGTGCTCCACCTTCAATCTTGCTCAACACCATAAAGCTCGAGGCAAGACTTTCGGTTACTGCCGGCGCCAAATATAACACAAACATTATTCTCTTCTTAATTAATGAATAAGGCAAATCTTATGTCTCCATTTCAAAAAAAGAGAGAGTACAAGTGCTCCTAGATTTGCAAATGCACCCAGAGTCCCAGCTTATCTGGCACTTCCGAGATTTGTTTTCTTTCAAACCTCACATCATGACGGCATAACAAAATATGCTAACAAAACTAAAAATCAGCGACGAGAAGGATGGTACATCAGCGTTCATTTGGCAGCAAAACTGGATCCTACAGGACTTCAACATGAGCCCTATTGTTAGTAAAATAATTGATCCGCCTCTACTGGTGGCCGACTTGATTACGGCTGAGGCGTCCTGGGACATGGGCAAATTGGCTCAAATCTTCTTGCCTACAGATGCACAAGCTATTGCTGCTATCCCTCTTTGTACAAGGCAGGTGGATGACTTTTGGTCATGGATCCATGAGAAGAATGGTGTTTTCACAGTCCAGTCAGCCTACAGAATGTTAGTATCCACAAAGACTTGACGGGAAGCTTGGCTTGAGGGCAGAGCAGATTCCTCAAATTCGGAGAGGGAGACGAAGGCATGGACAAGTATGTGGAAGACCAACGTCCCATCTAAGGTTAAAATTTTCTTATGGAGGCTTGCTCAGCAATCTCTGCACACGGCTGATCTTCAAACTCATAGAAACATGGCGACAGTGTCTTCGTGTGGCTTTTGTGGAGCGGACGATTCATGGCAGCACTCTCTCCTTCACTGTAACATGGCAAGATGCGTATGGGCGTCGGAAGACCCGGACCTTGCTGATGTTTTTCACAACATAAGGGAACCGGAAAGCCAAAAGGTGGATATTTATACTAATTGACGGCCTGCAACATGATGATTTCATCAGGGTCATAGTGACATTGTGGGCTATCTGGTACGCCCGTTACATGAGCATATCTTCCAGACCCCTCACGCAACCCATCATTTTATCCGCAACTATATTAGGGAGCTCAGCAAGATCAAACCACATGGGACACAAGCTCCACCAGCGGCAAGGGCACCCCGCCCGTGCAGAATGCCTCCGGCGGCAGGATTTGCTAAGATCAAAGTGGATGGAGCTACTTCAAAGTGGTTGGATCTTTTAGTGCCGTGTCCAGGGATGAAACAGGGAAGTTCATGGGCGCGTCAGCTATCAGATGCGTTGGCATAACTGACCCAGCAGCTTTGGAGGCGCTAGCCTGCCGAGAAGCCCTTTCATTGTCCCAGGATCTTTCTCTAACACATGTGATGATAGCATCAGACTGCCAAGAGGTTGTTACAAATATCAAAATCGATGCAGGAGGCTTGTATGGCAGCATCGTGAAGGAGATCAAATCAAATTTCAGCTCAGTTCACGTCTTGTACTTCCATTTTCGAGGGACGTGAGTCTAATATTGAGGCACATAGCCTCCCTAAGCACACTCTAGGACTTTCTTTAGGACCCATTTGTGGCTCCTCGAACCTCAAGACCTTAATTGTATCCCAAATTCCCAATGTATTTGGACTATGATCATTAAATAAAGTGTGTTTAGACTAAAAAAACAGATCAATCAAAATGTAGTAGGCATAGCTACACAACTTATCTTCTCCAACATACAATAAAAATACCCTTATTCCACAACACAAAATTAAGAGATACAATGTACGAGACAAAAAGGGTATCCAACATTTAAAGACGTAGATCATATGTTTTATACCATAACATAAACATTTTGCGCCTCTGCTTTTGTGAGGCTATACCGACTATGCTACTACACCGTCGGCCACGACTAACTTGACCAGGGCTAGTCAACACCATGATCGGCTACCTCAACATTGACGTCAAGGGTTACCTCACAGCTCATCGGCAACAGCTCCAGTCAATAGCGTCCGCATCATCACAAGTGTCCACATCACTCCCGCTGTGACTGCAGCAGGGAGTAGAAGAGAGACATGGAGGCAGGGAGTAGAAGAGAGACATGGAAGGCACCAGAAGGAGACGCAGTCACCGCCTAGGTGCCGACAGATCAGAGATGCAGGTGATGATGGCGCGCGACATTCAACTTCAGTCACAATTGTCCACTTTGCTCGCACTAGGACTGAGGGGGAATATTAGAAGTATAAACACGTTCAGTTAGAGACAAGGAGAAATAGAGATAGAGTTGGTTAAAACCAACAATGACTTGCCTTGTACTCTAAGCTGCTCTCCGTGTTGTACTCTATATATGCCCCATGAGGTCAGTCAATGCAAAAACAAAATATCCAGGGTTCCTATAGTTTTCCACACACTAACTAGGGTTCACATCAGATCCAAAAATTATAATGTTATTCAGTACCACCTCCATTCCAAATTATTTGAGGCTCTAACTTTGTCCTAAGTCAAACTTCCTTAAGTGTGACCAAGTCCACAGAAAAATGTGACAACATCTACAACACTAAATTAGTTTAATTAGATTCATTATAAAATATATTTTTGTTAATTGATGTTGTAGATATTAGCTCATTTGTAAGACTTGATCAAAAGAAGAGAAGTTTGACTTGGGCAAAGCTAGAAATAGATATTATCTGGAACAGAGAGAGTATCATACTTAGTTTGCAGTACCATAGGTAAGTCTGAAAGTGCAAAATAAGACAAAGAGAACATTTGATCAGCCTTCTTGTGAGCTACACAGGATGCACCACTCCAGATAGATGAGTAAAAACAGAGCGAGTTGATCTGCCACCAAACACCAGAATAGTACACACACCAGACCAGAGACTGCGGATCCAATACTAACATGTCGCTTTGACTGTAGCTGATGATGCAGTGGTCTGAGGGGACTCCAGGCCATTGTCAAGATGATGGGTTTCCTACGTTTGTGTGATACATGGCTGCTAGCCTAATGCAATACTAAACAACGAGCATGTGCAGGTGCATGTTTTGTTATATCTCAACTAGGCTCACTTGATTGCATTAATGACTTGTACATATCAAAATGGAGCACCTCTGATTCAATTATCAATGGTGCTCATGAGTCAATGATGGTAATCTATTGCATTAAGCTTGGACAACATCAATGACAGCATGAGTGATACAGGCGCCATCACTTTCTTGCTCTTACGGAAGTTCAAAATTACGATAAGACACAACCAAAAGATGAACTGTCAGGAGAAAATTTCAGACAGATTAGGAACCAGCTGCCATAAGTACTATAGCACCAAACCTCAAGCTTTGCATGTTATAACTAACATGTCTTGGTAAAGTTTCATACTATTTCTTGACCACCACCACCACCACCAACAACAACAACAACAACAAAGCCTTTAGTCCCAAACAAGTGACCAAATGGGTTATATTGTTATGAGGTGCAGATTTTGCTAATGAGAGGACCATCAAAAATATGACTCAGAAAGTAAAGAACAAACTGTTTACAAACAAAGAGTAAGCCTTAAGAGTACCTCCAACTTTAGCAACCAAAGGGGTCACACTGTGACATGTTGCTAGCTCTTTCGAAGCTCCACGCATGGGACATGTCTTGCCTCTCCACCACCACGCTAGCATCTGCAGACACACATTCTTCTGAAGATAAACGCCTTAGCACAACATCTCTAGAGCAACCATCATCCACGAAAACACGCATCTCCTCCAATATTTGGGCTCTTTCCATGACAAACTTGACAAATGCCAGCTCGGTATCCTCTCCTCGGGCAGCTTCGAACACAAACTTCTTAATATGTGAGGTAACACATTCAGTGTGGCCTACTTGATCCCAGAAATCCACATCAACATTGGTTGGTGATTCAGAAGGAGATGACTGTATTCCAGCAAGTGAACCACTTAACTCAACAGGCACAAGCACAAACAATGATGATGATGAAGTGACTGGGAATCGATACCTTGATATACAAGGTTTCTAGGCATGGGAAGCATCTAAGCAAGAGGGGCACCAGCTTGACTTGCTTCTCGTCTCCAAACTGCACCTTCAATGCCAATGTCCTAAGGGTCCGAACCATCGCATTTGGTTTCACCTTCATCCCTATCCCATCCTATAATGAACCGAAAAGCAATTATGTAACACAGTACCATCTAATTGTGGGAAATAAGATGATGTGAAAGAAAAATTCAGGCCACCTTGATCACAGTGGGGCCGATCTTGAGCTGATGGAGTCCAACATCAAAGTACCCGAAAATTTTCAGCCTCGGTGCATTAATAATCTTGACGTGAGTAGAGGCACCGCCAATCGGCTCCAACAGCAACCGCTCCAAGTTGGGGGCATCGTCAAGGTGCACCTCTCTGACCATGGACCTCCACACAACCAGGGACTGGAGGCTCTCTGACCAGATGTGGATGTACCTTGGGTAGTCCTGTGTCAGCACGAAAGCGAGCCTCTCAAGCTCGGGGCAGCGCGGGAGCACAGCGTGGAGCTCGCGGTCCTGCATGGAGCAATGGACAATCCCGAGCTCTTGCAGGCTGGGGAAGGCCGGAGCGAGGCCGGAAATGTCCGGGAACTGGCAGAGCCCGAGCCAGAGGCGGCGGAGGGACGCGCATCCAAGGAGGCCCGGGGGAGGACGCCACTCACATTCAGCGGGCCAGGATCCGTTGACGACGGAGAGTTCCTCGACGTTCTTGGCTGCGAGGGAGGCGAACCAGGAGTCGAGGACGTCGGGTTCCTGGTAAGCGAGGTGCTCGGAGGAGAGGCGGGCGGAAGTGACCGGGCCCGGGTGGGAGTTCAGCGCGGCGGTGACTGCGGTAGGAACGAGTCCAGCGTCGTCGAGCCGGAGTGGGGTGGAAGCCCAGAGGCTGCGCCAGCGGGAGGAGAGGATGGTGGTGCGGGCCGCGTCCTTGGTGGGGAGGCGGGAGATGATGTTGCGGAGGAGCACGTCCGGGAGGCAGTTGATGCGGTCATCGTCATCAGAGGCAGTGGACGAGGAGAACGGGGATGCGGTGGTGGAGACCGAGGGAGGCGGGAGGTAGGAGAGGACGGTGGCTAGGGTTTCGTCCATCGCCGTGGTTTGCTTGACACGGCGGAGGAGGAAGCGGAACAGGGCGAGATCTGTCCTTTTTTTTTGAGACAAAGTGAGAGATCAGGTGAAGCCCGACAGGAGTAAAGAGTTGGGCCATATGAAGGTTAGCCCAGTTCAGATCTAGCAGTGAAAAAGGAACAATCGGTTCTACTCCAACTTCCTGGCCTAGCCCAACTCCCATTCCCGAGTAGACAGACATTGGTATCGGCAACAGGCTGCTAGTCTTTCCCTCTATAGTTAGGGTTTCTCTCCTCCCGGTGGCGATCTGGCCGCCGTCGAGACGAATTGCTCCCCTACCACCGCGTCTTTCCGCCGTTCTTCCTCGCTAGCCAGGGTGCGCAAGCGCCCGACCCTAGCAGGAACGGGGACCGACTGGTTAGGGTTCCCCCAGGAGAATACCCCGATCTGCACTGTCTGCTTCGGGTGAGAGATATAATGGCTTCTGGCGGATCTTCGAGTTCTGCAGGAGTTGGCGATGTTGAATTGCTGATGAAAGAATTGGGACTGGCGGAGGAAGATCTGGACAATGTGGTCTTCGATGAAGTGCGGGCGCCACCAGATAAACCTAGATGGATTGCTTTGGCCAAGGTTAATACTCCCAAATCCTATAGCCAAACCTGGTTCTATAGAAACATGAGATCGGCAATGGGACGCGGCGCAAGAAGTAAAGTTCAAGCCTCTGGAGAACAACCTATATACTGTCCAATTTTCATGCTTGGGTGATTGGGAGAGGGTAATGAACAATGGTCCCTGGAACTTCAGGGGAGATGCAGTGTTGATCATGCTGTATGATGGGATCACACAACCCTCAACCGTTAAGCTTGAAACAATCGACATATGGATCCAAATCCATGATGTGCCGGATCTATATGCCCATCTGGTTACCCCACTTGTTGCAAAGGTGGGTGAGGTCTTGTTCTCTGAACCACCATCAAATGACTTTGTGGGCAACTTCTATCGTGTCTGGATCCGGCTTAATGTTCTAAAGCCGCTAAAGAACGCGGTGTCGATGGTCAGGGACGGGAAGAGGCAGATATACAGAGACAAGTATGAACGTCTTCCAGATTGGTGTGCGGTGTGTGGAATGCTAGGCCATCATTTTAAAGAACATGGTAGTGGGATCCATCCTCCATCGACCTTGGTATGTAAAGACCTTAGAGCTAGCTGGTTCATGCGCGGCGGTCGGGGTTCAGGTGAGGGCCGAGGCCGCCGGGGTGGAAGGCATGGAGGCTGTCGTGGAAGGCATGGAAGCCATACGCCAGGCGGGCATTATGATGGAGAAGATGAAGACGGTGCGGGACGCCAGCCAAGCCGCCTATGACGCCAGCTCGGCTCTCCAGAGCAACATTCAGGTTAGTTGGTCGCCGCTTGTTCTGTTAGGATATGCTACCTGAAGATTCTTTCCGAAAACCTTTGCATCTGTACACCCACTGGGTGTGTCGATTGAATTTTTGGACTAGTGGGGGCACGCTGAGTGCACCCACTGGGTGTAGTCCCCGAGACTACGGTGGACTGCTGGCAGTTGTATTTTGCCGAATGTATAAACTGAACTGGTAGTTTATCTCTTCCACTTGATCTGGTCGAGTGGGATCAGAACCGGTGGGGGCACGCCAAGTGCACCCACTGGGTGTAGTCCCCGAGACCGGGTCGACTGCTGGCAGTCGATTGTGGTCTGAGTTCTACTTTCTCTCCCTCTTTTTTTTACTCCCCTCACTCGACTCCGACGGGACGGTCGAGTGGGATCAGAACCGGTGGGGGCACGCTAAGTGCACCCACTGGGTGTAGTCCCCGAGACTATGGTGGACTGCGGGCAGTCGACCGTAGTCTTAGTATTTATTGTCTTTGTTGTTTTTTTTGCTGTAAAAATAACTTCTCCCCTTTGATTTCAGAAATCTTGTGATCTTGGAGCTCGCTTTGCTGACTTGGAGAAGCAGCAGATTCAACTGAACCTTGACTTGGAGCTGGCCAGGACAGAGCTGCAAAAGGTCAGAGACGGCGCCGCAGGTAAGACGAGTTTGTCGACTGGTCAGTTTTAGGCTTGAGTACCCTTCCGCTATTTCTGAATCAATCATCATTTCTTTGCAGAAAAACTGAGAGAAGCTCTGGCGAAGAAGGATCAGGATTTGGCCGCTGCTCGTAAGGAGGCTGACGACAAGACCGCTCTGGCCGAACAGAAGCTGGCTTCGGTCGGCCAGTTGGAAGAAGAGAATACCAGGCTGAAGACTGCTCTGAATGACTCCAACAAGGAGTGCTCGCGCTGGAAGAAGGCGAATCTCGTCCAGGGCGAGAAAATGGAAGGCATTGCTCGCAGGAGGGATGATCTGGAGAGTTATCTGAGAAGTCTTGCCAAGAAGCTGTTCATCAAGCTTGAAGGTGCACATTCTGTTCCAACTGACTTTTTTTTAGTCGACTCAGTGTACGAAAATTGACTTATCCTTGGATCGTGAATGCGGAGTTTTGCCAGAACTTTGAAGAGGAGACTGGGCGGATCGAGCCCGGTTTGGATCCAATCAACTCTCCCGTGAAAGATGAAACTGCCATGAATCTGCTCCGTCTGGAATCTCGCATCGACAGTGCCGTGGACTACTTGGCTCGACTGAAGGTCGCCATGTCGCGGATTGACCCGGCACTTTGGCCAGAGGCTGAGCTCCAAAATGATATTGAGTCCCTGATGACTCGACTAAATGAAATCCCTGACCGAGTGCAGGAGTGGAAGAAGTCTGCTGCTCGGTGTGGCACTGACGTGGCTCTGTCTTTGGTTCGTGTCCACTGCAAGGAGGTGCGACAGGACAAACTGGCAGCAATCAAGGTCGCCAACACCCAGAAGCATGACTTCCGAACCTTTATGGAGACTTTCATCGCTGCAGCCACTCGGATAGCCGACGGCGTCGACCTGGATGAGTTCATCGAGCCTGCCAGCCCTCCTCCCGCGGAGTGAACAAACTCTTATGTCCCACCTTAAATTTGCCTCGGAATGCCGAGTGGTTTTTGTAACCGTTAAACTTTTTCGGGATGCATGTCCGAGTACTTCGATCTGTGATTTGGAACCTTTGGAATTTACCCGAACTTGGTTTACCGTTGAATATCTTTATGAATCTCCTGCTGAGTGAACCCATTCTTCATTCGAGACAACTTTTGCATTCGCAGCGCAGGTCCGAAGGAGAGGGAAGCAGTCGACCTATGTCTTGTATTTGTGGCGAAGCTCCCCAGGAGAAGGCGGCGGTCGACCCACACCCTGTTACCGCAGAGTGGGACGGAGCGCACATTGTATTTGTGGCGAAGCTCCCCAGGAGAAGGTGGCAGTCGACCTGCCCCTCGTGTCCTTGAGGAATGAGATGTGTTTCGTACTTAGGCGAGTATTGGACTGCAGCTAAGCCTCCGAGTGGGAGGATTGCTCTCCACTCGGTAGGATTTTTCAAACTTAGGCGAGTGCCGGACTGCAGCTAAGTCTCTAAGTGAGAGAACTTAGGCGAGTACTGGACTGCAGCTAAGCCCTCGAGTGGGAGGATTGCTCTCCACTCGGTAGGATTTTTTTTCAAACTTAGGCGAGTGCCGGACTGCAGCTAAGTCTCTGAGTGAGAGAACTTAGGCGAGTGCTGGACTGCAGCTAAGCCCCCGAGTGGGAGGATTGCTCTCCACTCGGTAGGATTTTTTCAAACTTAGGCGAGTGCCGGACTGCAGCTAAGTCTCTAAGTGAGAGAACTTAGGCGAGTGCTGGACTGCAGCTAAGCCCCCGAGTGGGAGGCTTGCTCTCCACTCGGTAGGATTTTTTTTTCAAACTTAGGCGAGTGCCGGACTGCAGCTAAGTCTCCGAGTGGGAAAACTTAGGCGAGTACTGGACTGCAGCTAAGCCCCCGAGTGGGAGGACTGCTCTCCACTTGGTAGGATTTTTTCAAACTTAGGCGAGTGCCGGACTGCAGCTAAGTCTCCGAATGGGAAAACTTAGGCGAGTACTGGACTGCAGCTAAGCCCCCGAGTGGGAGGATTGCTCTTCACTCGGTAGGATTTTTTCAAACTTAGGCGAGTGCCGGACTGCAGCTAAGTCTCCGAGTGAGAAGACTTAGGCGAGTACTGGACTGTAGCTAAGCCCCCGAGTGGGAGGATTACTCTCCACTCGGTAGGATTTTTCAAACTTAGGCGAAACGGATTCGCAGCTAAGCCCCCGAGTGGGAGGATTGCTCTCCACTTGGTAGGATTTTTTCAAACTTAGGTGAAACGGATTCGCAACTAATCCCCCGAGTGGGAGGCTGGCTCGCCACTCGGTAGGAAACTGTTTTTACAAACTTAGGCGAAGCGGATTCGCAGCTAAGCCACCCACTGGGAGATTTCTTACGCAAACAAAAAACAATAATAATCACTGGGAAAATTATAACGCTCTTGTCTTTGATAAATAAACTACAGGAGTTTTTCTTATTACATCTCATCCGAGTGAGAATTTAAGTATAAAAGGGGCGGAGTAGCTCCGCATTCCAGGCTCGTGGCTCATCAATCTGGCGATCGACATTGTAGAGGTGGTATGCTCCATTGTGGAGGACTCTGGTGACTATGAAGGGGCCTTCCCAAGTAGGAGCGAGCTTGTGTGGTTTCTGCTGATCCACTCGGAGGATTAAGTCTCCTTCTTGGAAGGCTCGGCTCTTCACGTTTCTGGCATGGAATCGACGCAAGTCTTGCTGATAGATGGTCGATCGAATCAAGGCCATTTCTCTTTCTTCTTCTAGGAGGTCGACTACGTCCTGCCAGGCTTGTTCTGTTTCATCTTCTGAGTAGAGCTCGACTCTGGGAGCGTTGTGAAGCAGGTCACTCGGTAAGACCGCCTCGGCTCCATAGACCAGAAAGAATGGGGTTCTTCCGGTCGATCGATTCGGGGTTGTCCTCAATCCCCAAAGGACCGATGGAAGCTCGTCGACCCATGCACCTGCTGCGTGCTTGAGATCACGCATCAATCGGGGTTTCAGTCCTTTGAGAATTAGGCCGTTTGCCCTTTCTGCTTGCCCATTCGACTGAGGGTGAGCGACCGAAGCATAGTCGACCCGAGTGCCCTGAGAGGCGCAAAAGGCCCTGAATTTGTCGGAATCGAAGTTTGACCCATTGTCGGTGATGATGCTGTGCGGAACTCCATATCTGAATATCAACTCTCTGACGAAACTGATAGCGGTGCAAGCATCAAGATTCTTGATAGGCTTGGCCTCAATCCATTTGGTGAACTTGTCGACTGCTACCAGCACATGAGTGAAGCCGCTCCTGCCTGTTCTCAATGGTCCAACCATGTCCAACCCCCAAACAGCGAAGGGCCAGACAAGTGGAATGGTTTTCAGGGCCGACGCGGGCTTGTGTGGCATGTTGGAGTAATACTGACATCCTTCACATTTGTCGACTATCTCTTTGGCCATCTCATTGGCTCTTGGCCAGTAGAACCCCACTCGGTATGCTTTAGCCACAATGGTTCGAGAGGACGCATGATGGCCACAAGTCCCCGAGTGGATATCGTTAAGGATCATCTGACCTTCTTCTGGTGTAATACACTTCTGGCCGACCCCAGTTGCGCTTTCTCTATATAACTGTCCCTTTATGACTGTAAAGGCCTTGGATCGACGGACGATCTGTCGAGCTTCTTCTTCATCTTCTGGGAGTTCTTTCCTTAGGATGTACGCGATGTACAGTTCTGTCCAGACGGGAGTGATAACCGGGACTTCCATGATCAAGTCGACCACAGCTGGCACTTCGACTTCAGTCGGATCCGTGGCACTTTTTGGCTGCGGGGCCTCTCCAGTGAAGGGATCCTCCTGGACTGATGGTGTGTGGATGTGTTCTAGAAACACATTGCTAGGAATGGCTTCTCTTTTGGAACCTATTTTTGCCAGATCATCAGCTGCTTGATTTTTCAGTCAGGGTATGTGATGAAGCTCTAACCCCTCGAATTTCTTCTCCAGTTTTCTCACTGCATTGCAATAACCAGTCATGGCTGGACTTCTGACATCCCATTCCTTCATCACTTGATTGATCACCAAATCTGAGTCGCCATAGACCATGAGGCGACGAACGCCGAGTGAAATGGCCATGCGCAACCCATATAAAAGTGCTTCGTATTCTGCCTCGTTGTTAGAGGAATCAAAGTGGATTTGAAGAACATATCTGAGTTTATCTCCTCTGGGAGAGACCAACACCACTCCGGCTCCGGAACCATTTATCATCTTGGAACCGTCAAAGAACATGGTCCAATGCTCCGAGTGGACCTGAGTCGGCAGTTGCTGTTCAATCCACTCGGCGACGAAATCCACGATTGCCTGGGACTTGATAGCTTTCTTTGCCTCAAACTTGATATCTAGAGGAAGGAGTTCAATCGCCCATTTTGCCACTCGACCAGTTGCGTCCCTGTTATGCAAGATCTCTGACAACGGAGCGTCGCTGACGACTGTAATGGAATGATCAGAGAAGTAGTGGGCAACTTTCTTTGTGGTCATATAGATCCCATATACGAGCTTCTGATAATGAGGATATCTTTGCTTCGATGGGGTCAAGACTTCAGAAATATAATACACTGGGCGCTGAATTTTGAAGGTTTTCCCTTCTTCTTCCCGCTCGACCGTGAGTACCGTACTGACGACTTGTCCTGTGGCTGCAATGTAAAGCAGCAAAGGCTCCTTGCTGATTGGGGCAGCAAGCACCGGCTGGGTGGAGAGCAGAGCTTTGAGTTCTGCGAACGCTGCGTCAGCTTCAGGAGTCCACTCGAACTTGTCAGACTTCTTCATCAATCGATAAAGAGGTAATGCCTTTTCACCGAGACGAGATATGAATCGACTTAGGGCGGCCAAGCAACCAGTAAGCTTCTGAACATCGTGCACTCGCACATGACTTTTCATTCAAAGTATAGTACCAACTTTTTCTGGATTGGCGTCGATTCCCCGTTCGGAAACGAGAAAACCGAGTAACTTTCCGCAAGGAACCCCGAATGTGCATTTTGATGGATTAAGCTTGATATCAAACCTTCTGAGGTTGGCAAAGGTTTCAGCAAGGTCAGTCAGCAGGTCGGAACCCTTCCGTGACTTGACCACAATATCATCCATGTACGCCTCCACATTCCGACTGATTTGGGTGAGCAAACACTTTTGAATCATCCTCATGAATGTGGCTCCAGCATTCTTGAGGCCGAATGGCATGGTAACATGGTAACATAACAGAAGCACCCAAATGGAGTGATGAAAGCTGTTTTGATCTCGTCAGGTCCATACAGACGGATCTGATGGTACCCGGAATAGGCGTCTAAAAAAGACAGTCGCTCACATCCCGCAGTCGAGTCGACTATCTGGTCGATGCGGGGGCGAGGAAAATGGTCTTTCGGGCAGGCCCGATTGATATGTTTAAAGTCAATGCACATGCAAAGTGACTTGTCCTTCTTGGGGACCATGACAACATTGGCGAGCCACTCGGAGTGGTAGATTTCTCGGATGAACTCTGCCGCTAAGAGCTGAGCTACCTCTTCGCCAATGGCCTTTCTCTTCTGGACGGCGAACCGTCGGAGATGTTCCATGACAGGTTTTATTTTTGAGTCAACTCTCAGGCGATGCTCAGCCAGCTCCCTGGGAACACCTGGCATGTCAGAAGGCTTCCATGCGAAAATGTCCCAGTTCTCACGGAGGAACTGGATGAGCGCTTCTTCCTATTTGGAGTCGAGTGTTGTCGAGATATGAGTCGGAGCAGCGTCGGGATCGGTCGGGTGGATGTGAGCTGTCTTCGTATCGCCAGTCGACTGAAAAGCCGATTCTGTGGCGGGCTTATTGGCTCGCAACAAATCACTCGGGTCTGCAGTCTTCTGGTATTCCTGCAACTCCACCACTGCCATCTGAGCATCAGCGATCTTCGAACCTTTCAGAAAACATTCTTCCGCTTTTTTCCGATTGCCCGTAATGGTGATCACACCTTTGGAGCCAGGCATCTTCAATTTGAGATACACATAACATGGTCGGGCCATGAAGCGTGCGTAAGCCGGCCTGCCCAAAATAGCGTGGTAGGCACTCTGGAAGTCTACAACTTCAAATGTCAACTTTTCTTTGCGGTAATTCTTGGAATCACCGAAAACCACATCAAGAGCAATCTGGCCGAGTGATTCAGCCTTCTTCCCAGGAATGACTCCATGGAAACTCATGTTGCTGGCACTGAGTCTGGACATCGGAATGCCCATCCCTTTTAACGTCTCAGCATATAATATGTTCAAACCACTGCCACCATCCATCAAGACTTTGGTCAGTCGAGTGCCTTCAACCACTGGGTCGACCACCAGAGCTTGCCTCCCAGGGGTGGCAATATGCGTTGGGTGATCGGACTGGTCGAACGTGATGGCAGTCTGAGACCATTTCAAATAACTTGGTGTTGCCGGAGCAACCATATTCACCTCTCGGTTGATGACTTTCAGTCGACTTTTGCTCTCAACATCAGCAAAAATCATCAGGGTGGAATTGACTTGGGGGTATCCATCATCGCTATCTTCTTTGTCCTCAATTTTGTTTGACTCCTTTTCTTTATCTTTGGGCTGCTTGCCCTGGAACTGCTAGATCAAGAGTCGACACTGTCGAGTGGTATGTTTTGGGTAAATGAAATTACCCTCTTTATCTTTCTTTGTGTGGACGAGGCATGGCAAGTCCAACACATCATTTCCGTCCTGGTCTTTAACCTTTTTAGGGTTCCAAGGCCCTTTAGGTTTCCCTTTAAACTTTCCTTGGGTTAAAGCCAAGGCTTCCCCGGGGGCCGCTGGCTCGGCTTTCTGCTTCTGTTTCTGATTGGAATTGCCCCCGGGTTCTTGGGCGACTGACTTGAGTTTGCCACTCCTGAGCCGATCTTCATCTTCGCCATTAGCGTACTTGGTGGCAATCTCCATCATCCGATTCAGGGACATATCCCCAGTTCGACCGAATTTCAAATTCAGTTCTCTATACTTGACGCCTTCCTTGAAGGCACAAACTGCTTGGTGGTCAGGCACATTCTCCACCGAGTGATGTAATGTGATCCACCTCTGGATGTAATCCCTCAAAGTTTCATTTGGCTTCTGTACACAAGACCGTAGTTCCGTCAGTCCTGCCGGCCGCTTGCACGTACCTTCAAATGTGGTGACGAACACTCGGGAGAGATCCTCCCAAGTGTAAATGCTGCTAGGTGCTAACTGGTTCAGCCACGCTCTGGCCGAGCCCTCCAACATGAGAGGAAGGTGCTTCATGGCCACTTCATCATTCCCGCCGCCGATCTGGACGGCCACTCGGTAATCTTCAAGCCAAGTATCGGGCTTGGACTCGCCAGTGAACTTACTGACTCCAGTCGCCAACCTGAAGTTGGGAGGAATCACAGCGGCCCTGATGGCCCTACTAAAGCATTCTGGCCCCGAAACATGCACTCTGCTGCTGGTAGGTGCATCTCTGTCGTGACCTTCTCGGTGAGCCCTATTCCTGTCGACCAAACCCTGGACGAGAATGGATCTCGCGTCAAAGCCAGGCCCTCTGGGGTCGACTGGAATCCTTCGCCCACCACTATGAGGGCGCCTGTCATCCTGTTGGCGAGGCACATACGACCCGCTCCTCGGGGGAGGCGTGGGCACTCGACGTCGACCGTCACGATCGACTCGGTGATGATACTGCTCACGGTTCCCATACTGGTCACGCCGGTCTCCACGTCCCTCACGCCTCGGGGGCGATCTCGGGCTGTGAGCCGACTGGACTGTGTCCGCGGCAACGGATCTGCTGTGAATCATGTTCCGCGACTGAGAAATAGCGGAATTCTGATCTCCTGCTGCCTAGAGTAACGCTCTGATCTGCAGCAAGCCTCTGCCAGCCTCCGACTGGGAAGGCTGAATCAACTCTGCTATGCGAGCTGCAGCTGCTAAATTCTGAATCGGAGTTCGATATACCTGCAGGGGCGGGAAGAGCTAACATTGACTGGATTCGGGAATCCGTTGTCGCGCACGCTCGTCGAGTGCTCGCTGGAGGTTCTCCAGTCGAGTGCGCTCGGCTAAGTTTGCCAGGCGCGCGTCCTCCAAGGCGCGAGCCTCGGGGGTCTCTCCAACGATAGGAGTGTGCAGTGCATCCATGTTCCGGCGGTGAAGTTCTTCTCTCTGCAGCGATGTAAGAGGCTCGGGAAGATACTCCTCATGGAGACGCGACGGGTCGCCTCCACCCGCGCCTCCGTCGGTACGGGGAAAACCGGGAGGACTGGGCGGTCCATCGACCATCAGAACCTCCGCCGCCGGATCGCTGCTGTCGCACTTGGATGCGGTCTCTGCGGAGCCAGTTGACAGGTCGAACAGGCCGTAGAGGGATTCATCGGGCTCGATCGCCGCGACTTGGGGGGTGGCCGACTGACGCGCCACCGCATGCCTCACCCACCGCTGAAGTCTCGACCGACCGGAACGCTTGCGCCGGCGGGAAACGGGGAGTGAGGACAACACAGGAGCCGACCGATAGGGGGTCGACGGTTGCCGCAGGAGAACGCCGCGGACGCATGCGCTAAAGTGCGTTGCCCCACGAGTAGGGAGTGCGTCCACGTCGAGCGGAGCCTCCTGGAGCCAAGCAGAGTCGTCGACGATGAACGTGAGCGCGCCGAGACGGATCTCGCGGCCCTCCACCGAAACTCCGTCGAAAACCATGATGATTCGGGTCGGAAAAAAGTCGCAACTTCTCCAACAAACGCTAAAACACCGGCCCCACGGTGGGCGCCAACTGTCGTGGTTCTATGTCTGATAGTAGTGTAGGGGGTAAGTATGGAGAGGCAAGATCTTAGCTGTGGAGAAGTTGTAAGCACGCAAGGTTTACGAGTTCAGGCCCTTCTCGGAGGAAGTAATAGCCCTACGTCTCGGAGCCCGGAGGCGGTCGACTGGATTATATGAATATGGGTTACAGAGGTGCGAACCCTTGTCTCGGAGGAGGGGGTGGCTTATATAGAGTGCGCCAGGACCCCGGCCAGCCCACGTTACAAAGGGTTCAATGTACATTAAGACGGGGCGTTACTGGTAACGCTGGTAATAAAGTGCTATGATGACCATAAAAGCTATTTAATGACCGACCGTTAGCGTGCGGAGTGACTTTAGGTCTCCCGGCCGTCGAGTGGTTGGATCTTGGTCGAGTAATTGCTTCTTGGTCGAGTGTCTTTGAGTCTGTCGAGTGGAACACCTTCAAGTCGATTGAAAGGTGATTTCTTCTAGAGATGTCCCTGGGTAGGACAGTTAGGACAGGTCCATGACCCTACCCTAGGTACATAGCTTCATCAGAGGCCGTTCTGGGAGCCGGCCGGATCATCAGGAGAGGGATGCATACAGCAGGTCGGGCGATATGAGAGGCTCAGGCAGGGGTGCACCCCCGGACGCAGCGGATACTGATGTTGACATGGACGAAGCAAGCAGGAAGAGGCTTGCGGGGAAGGAACTAGGGGCCAACCAGCAACAATCTTTGAACACAGATGATACACGCAAGGTTGACGACCAGCTAGCCATTGTTCCTGTCACCAGTCCTCCAATTGTCACAGAGCAGAAACGGACCAAAAAGGTTTCGAGCAAAGCGATGGAAGCAACTCAACAGTCAGAAAATTGGCGGGCTCCTTCAAGGAGCGCCGCCAGGCCCAATGAATGCTCTTTGTTGGAACTGCTGTGGAGTAGGTAAACCTGCGGCAGTTCGAGAGCTTCGCGATTTTGCGAAGAAGTTTACCCCTGCCCTCCTATGTATCGTTGAAGGAAATATGCCCTAGAGGAAATAATAAAGTTATTATTTATTTCCTTATATCATGATAAATGTTTATTATTCATGCTGAAATTGTATTAACCGGAAACATGATACATGTGTGAATACATAGACAAATAGAGTGTCACTAGTATGCCTCTACTTGACTAGCTTGTTGATCAAAGATGGTTATGTTTCCTAGCCATAGACAAAGAGTTGTCATTTGATTAACGGGATCACATCATTAGTAGAATGATGTGATTGACTTGACCCATTCCATTAGCTTAGCACTTGATCGTTTAGTTTGTTGTTATTGCTTTCTTCATGACTTATACATGTTCCTATGACTATGAGATTATGCAACTCCCGTTTACCGGAGAAACACTTTGTGTGCTACCAAACGTCACAACGTAACTAAGTGATTATAAAGGTGCTCTACAGGTGTATCCGAAGGTACTTGTTGGGTTGGCGTATTTTGAGATTAGGATTTGTCACTCCGATTGTCGGAGAGGTATCTCTGGGCCCACTCGGTAATACACATCACTTAAGCCTTGCAAGCATTGCAACTAATGAGTTAGTTGCGGGATGATGTGTTACAGAACGAGTAAAGAGACTTGCCGGTAACGAGATTGAACTAGGTATTGAGATACCGACGATCGAATCTCGGGCAAGTAACATACCGATGACAAAAGGAACAACGTATGTAGTTATGCGGTTTGATCGGAGCCAATATGAGCATCCAGGTTCCGCTATTGGTTATTGGCCGGAGATGTGTCTCGGTCATGTCTACATAGTTCTCGAACCCGTAGGGTCCGCACGCCTAAAGTTCGGTGACGATTGTATTATGAGTTTATGTGATTTGATGTACCGAAGGTAGTTCAGAGTCCCGGATGAGATCGGGAACATGACGAGGAGTCTCAAAATGGTCGAGACGTAAAGATTGATATATTGGACGACTATATTCGGACATCGGAAAGGTTCTGAGTGGTTCGGGTATTTTCAGAGTACCGGGAGTTACGGGAATTCATCGGGAGAAGTATTGGGCCTTATTGGGCCATACGGGAATAGAGGAGAGAGGCCAAAAGGAAGGAGGTGCGCCCCCCTGTCTGAATTGGACAAGGGGTGCAGCCCCCTTTTCCTTTTCCCTCTCCTCCTCTTTCCTTCTCTCCTACTCTGGAAAGGAAAGGGGAATCCTACTAGGACTTGGGAGTCCTAGTAGGACTCCCCACACTTGGCGCGCCCCCTCTAGGGCCGGCCTCTCCCTCCCGCCTTTATATACGGGGGCACGGGGGCACCTCTAGACACACAAGTTGATCTGTTGATCTCCACCATAATCCACCTCGATCATATCGTACCGGTGCTTAGGCGAAGCCCTGCGTCGGTAGCATCATCATCACCGTCATCACGCCGTCGTGCTGACGGAACTCTCCCTCGAAGCTCTGCTGGATCGGAGTTCGTGGGACGTCATCAAGCTGAACGTGTGCTGAACTCGGAGGTGTCGTACGTTCAGTACTTGATCGGTCGGATCGTGAAGACGTGCGACTACATCAACCGCGTTGTGCTAACGCTTCCGCTTTCGGTCTACGAGGGTACGTGGACAACACTCTTCCCTCTCGATGCTATGCATCACCATGATCCTGTGTGTGCGTAGGATTTTTTTTGAAATTACTACGTTCCCCAACAATTGTGGAGACACAAATAGAAGGAGGCAGGGTAGAAGCTCTAGCTAGTTCGATAGGCTATGATAACGCATATGCAGTTGACAGTCAAGGCTGTAGTGGCGGTATTGGACTTTTTTGGAGTAATGTAATAAAAATTGAAATTCTTGGTTATTTGTGTTATCATCTGGACGTGTATGTTGAGGAGGAAGGGGAGGACAAGTGGAGGATGACATGCGTCTATGGTGAAGCCCAAACTCACCCGCGTCACCAAATTTGGACAGTTCTGAAAAACATACGCACTTTGAGCACGCTCCCGTGGATTTGTATCGGTGATTTCAATGAGGTTTTACGTCCAAGTGAGTATGAGGGCATGGGACAACGTAGCAACGCTCAGATCCAAGCATTTAGAGATACTATTGATGTTTGCATGTTGCTAGATTTGGGATACAAAGGACAGTTTTGGACTTTTGAGAAGAGGGTGGCAGGTGGTACCTACACCCGGTGTAGATTGGATAGGGCCTTGGGCAACTCTGATTGGTTGGCAAGGTTTCCCTTGGCCTCAATCACGCATGAAACTGCAGCTTGGTCAGACCACCTTGCTTTGCTTCTAGACTTCGGTCGGGCCAAAACTGAAACAAGGAAATATGAGTTTAAATATGAGAAGATGTGGGAGACGCATGCGGGCCTTAATGATGCGGTTGCACAGGGCTGGGGTGTGGGTGCACCTTGTTCCACGGTGGAAGAGATGAGAGGAAAGCTTGGTAATTTAGCAAAGGACCTGGGAAGGTGGAGTAATGACACTTTCGGCAGTGTACGGAAAGAGATTAAAGCCCTAAAAAAGATGCTTGAAGAGCTTTGGGCGACCCCCTACGTATAGGTCCATCACATGCAGAACTCAAGGTTAATGAACGGCTGATTGAACTTTATCATAGGGAGGAAATTATGTGGCGGTGGCGGGCACGGATAGACTGGTTGACTGCAGGAGATAAAAACACAAAGTTCTTTCATTTGAGAGCGAGTCTGAGACGAAAAAAGAATCTGATCAAAGCTCTACAAAATTCCTTGGGTGCTATAGTGGTAGACCCGGATGAGATGAAAAGCTTGGCAAAGGAGTTCTATCAAACGCTCTATACAACCAAAGGGGTGCAGGGCATAGATGAAGTGCTTAATCACGTACCACGGAAAGTCTCAGAGGAGATGAATGTAATGTTGAACGCTGAATATACAAAGGAGGAGGTGAAAACAGCCCTGTTTCAAATGTTCCCCACCAAAGCTCCGGGACCGGATGGCTACTCGACGCACTTTTATTAGCATCATTGGGATATCTGTGGTGACCATGTGACGAGGGTGGTGCTGAGCGTAGTTCGGGGAGAGAAAAGCCCGAAAAGTATTAATGACACAGTTTTGGTTTTGATCCCAAAGGTTCTAGACCCTACCTTACTCTCTCAGTTTCGACCCATCAGTTTGTGCAAACGTAATCTATAAGATTGCATCCAAAGTGGTAGCCAACAGATTGAAAGTAGTTTTGCCTGACATAATCTCAGAAAATCAGTCTGCCTTTGTACTGTGCATACGAGTGCCTACATTTCATGAAGAAGTCCAAAACCAAGACTAACAGCTTTTGTGCTCTCAAGCTGGACATGATGAAGGCATATGATAGATTGGAGTGGTCATATCTGAAGGCCATTATGAGCAAATTGGGCTTCTCTCAGCAGTGGATTACCATAGTAATGGGTATGGTTTCTTCAGTATCCTTTTCTGTTCTTTTTAATGGTGAGAAGCTCGAGTCTTTCAGACCTACCAGAGGGATCCGACAGGGAGACCCAATCTCCCCCTACTTATTCTTGATTGGAGCAGAGGGCCTTTCGTGCCTCCTGAAATCCAGATCACAGTCATCACTTGCAGGTATTAAGGTGGCCCCAACAGCTCCATCCATAAACCACCTTTTGTTTGCAGATGTCAGCATGCTACTTTTTAAGGCTAGTGTAGAGGGTTCGGTTGTAGTGTCAAACCTATTGGAGATTTATTGCAATGCCTCAGGACAGCGTATTAATAATGACAAATCATCAATCTTCTTCAGTCCAGGTTGCCCGCTTCCTTTGAGGACAGAGATCAAAAACACTTTACATGTCGAGAATGAGTCCTTAAATGAGCTTTATCTTGGCATGCCAACAGATGTTGGCCAGTCCAAAAATGGCACTTTTAAATATCTACGAGATCGGGTGTGGGAGAAGATCAAAGGATGGATGGAGAAGTTACTGTCTGCAGCAGGGAAAGAGGTCTTGATCAAATCAATCGCTCAGGCAATACCTGTATATTCTATGTCTTGTTTTCGCTTGCCACGGGGTTTATGTGAAAGTATAACTTCAATTATACGACAGTTTTGGTGGGGAAGCAAGGAAGGTAAGAGAAAACCTAGTTGGGTTGCTTGGGACACTATGATCCAACCGAAGCATCTGGGAGGCCTAGGCTTCCGAGATATGGAGATTTTTAACCTAGCGCTTCTTGCCCGGCAAGCATGGAGAGTCTTGACAGAAGAATCCTCTTTAAGTGCTCAAATACTAAAAGCTATTTAATTCCCACATTGCAGTCTTTTGGAGGCAGAGTTGGGGTCACGACCATCACAGATTTGGCGAGCAATTCTAGATGGGAGAGATACTTTAGCTCAAGGCCTAGTTCGAAGGATTGGTGATGGGGACACTACATACATATGTAGGAATAATTGGATCCCTCGGGATAGTTTCAAGAGGCCTTTAATGTCTTTAGTTCCTAATCCGCCAGAAAAGGTAGCAGAACTCCTAGATAACACTTCGGCGCAGTGGAAGGAGGGGCTGATTCGCACTATTTTTACTCCTTTTGACGCCGAAGAGATCCTTAAAATACCAGTTTGCACTAGGAGGGTGCCGGACTTCTGGGCATGGCATGAAGAAAGCATAGGGGTATTTACTGTTAGCTCGGCTTATCGGATGATCCTGAAAATGAAGACGAGGAGGGACAACTGGTGGCACGGCAGTGAGGGACCGTCCACAAGGCAGCAGGAAAAGATATGGAGCGCTCTGTGGCACATCCAAGTTCCTTCCAAACTTCGCATGTTTCTTTGGCGTCTTGCCAGACACTCTATGCCCAATGGTGAGGTTCCACATCATCGTCATATGGCCGACACAGACTCTTGTCCGCTGTGTGGAGCGAAGGATACATGGAGGCATGCGCTCCTGACCTGTGCGCTGTCAAGGAGTGTTTGGGCCTTGGCACCCGGAGATTTGGTCGAGAAGCTCATCGAACACCAGGAAGAGAATGCCAAAGATTGGCTATTTGCCTTGCATGAGAACCTGGACGAGAAAGAATTTATCCAAGTGGTGGTGACGGCTTGGGCGATATGGGGAGCCAAAAGAAAGGCAACTCACGAGGACATATTCAAGTCTTCGCAAGCAACCGATGCATTTATACGGAACTTTATTTCAGAGTTGGATATCATCAACAGAAGAAGCCAGAACCAGATTGGACACCGACCGGTTCGATCATCCTCATGGAAGCCACCGGTAATGGGAAGTGCAAAAATTAATGTTGATGGTGCAGTTTCAAGGAGGGGGAGGCACGAAACAGCAACAACAATTTGTAGGGATCAGAATGGTGTCTTTCTGGGAGCATCGGCGATGGTATTCAATCACATTGACGACCCCCCCACACACTTGAAGCATTGGCTATAAGGGAAGCGTTGACACTTGCTGATGATCTGTATATTCGACACGTCCATATTGCTTCGGATTGCAAGTTGGTAATCGATGGCATAAAACATGACAGCCGGGCTTCTTTTGGAGCGGTTTTGAAGGAGGTGTTAGATAGATCGTCCTCTTATATTTCTTGTGATATAGTTCATGAATTTAGGAGCTCAAACTTTGAAGCTCACAACCTAGCGAAACATTCTCTTACTCTTGGATTAGGCCGCCATGTTTGGTTAGGCCATCCAGGAGATCTTCCCTTCGTCCTTGTAAACATTGTGACGAGTTAATAAAGTTTCGCGAGGTTGTCTAAAAAAATACATTGGCATCGGCAGGAAAAAAGGTCCTATTGTCTCAAAAAAGGGGGGATGTCCTAATTAAATCTGTTGTGCAAGCAGTATCGACCTATTTAATGTCATGTTTTAAATTTTCAGAGGACTATGTCATCACCACATAAACTCTCTCTGAGTTTCTAGTGGAGATCAAAGAAAGGCAAGAAAAAATAGCTTGGTTCTATTGGAGGATATGTGCATGCAAAAATATATGAGAGACTTGTTTTGGCTGATTCTGCAGAACCAGGATACCTGAGAGCATGACTCCTAAAAGCAATCTACTTTCCAGAGTGTGGTTTCATGGATGCTCGGCAGGTACAACACCTTCACAAATATGGCACTCCATCCTGGAAGGAAGAGATGTGTTAAAGCAATGTATGATTAGAAGGATTGGGACGGGAACTGATACACACATATGAACTAAAACTGGTTGCTTCATGTTTATGCAATGTAGCCAATGACAATGACGACGAAGTCTCATAACCCCAACTTCTCATGTTAGTGAATTAACTGATGTGATGGTAGGAACTTGGAAGATGCGAGAAGCATCTATTCCCTCTAGATATTGAGGTGATAATTGGCCATAATTGAAAATGAGTTTCTAGGGGGATCAAATGGCCAATCTTGGGGATGCAAATAGTAGGGTAGCTTCTCTAAGAGGTATAGAGAGCTCACAAAAAAGTTTCATGCCGAGGCTTCAAGTTTAAATACCCAAAAAATATTGCTAGATTTCTAATGGAAAGTTTGGATAATTTTAAAAGCCAAGGTTTGTACTAAGGTATTATGGTTTTGTATATTGGAAACATACATAATGATGAGATGCTACCATAATTTTCTTGGCAGAAAATATGTTGTCCAAAATGATGCCCCTTCACGAACGGATATAATAGGGCATTTTATTTTAAAAGGGAAATGAATAGTAAATGATCAGGAGTAGGATTGGGAAGAACACATGTGAAGGAGCACATGTAGTATAAGATTGTAACGCCCCGAGACCGTTGCACCTGGTGTCTTCCAGTTATTCGTTGTTGTTGTCTTGTCATTTGTTTGTGTGTCATGCATTTCATCATCATGTGCATCTCATTTGCATACGTGTTCGTCTCATGCATCCGAGCATTTCCCCCGTTGTCCGTTTTGCAATCCGACACTCATATGTCCTCCGGCGCCCCCTTTTGTCTCTTTTCGTGTGCGGGTGTTAAACTTTCTCAGAATGGACCGAGATTTGCCAAGCGGCCTTGGTACACTACCGGTAGACCGCCTGTCAAGTTTCGTTCCATTTGGAGTCCGTTTGATACTCCAACGGTTAACCGGGGAACCGCAAAAGCCTCATGTGTGTTGCAGCCCAACACCCCTCCAAAGTGGCCCAATACCCATCCAAACCCCCTCCATCCTCTCGGTCGTTCGATCACGATCGCGTGGCCGAAAACCGCACCTTATTTGGACACTCCTACCTCCTCCTAGCTATATATATATGTGCACCCCGTCAAAATTCACGGACGAAACCCTAGTCATCTTCCTCCTCGCGCCGCCGGACATGTCCGCCGGACACGTCGTTCGGGCCAATCACTGCACAACACATCACCGCCGCCACAGCTCTCCTCCAACCGGAGCGTGCCAAGTGGCGCTCCGCCGCCAGCCGCCCCGCTCCACCCCGTCGAGGCCCGCTCGGGCCCGAATCGCCGCCGCCCGGGCTACCGCGCCCTGCTCGCCTCCCGGCCCCCGCAGCTCTGCTCAATTGGATCGAGAGAGATCCCGAGCGCCGCCGCATTTCGCCCTCGCCGGCGACAAGCGCCGTCCCCGCCGCCACCGGAGACCTCCAGCAGGCCAGGCACCGCCTCCCCTGCCCTCGTGCCTCTCCTTCTCCCGTCTGCTCTCTCTCTCGCTCCCTCACGCATCTCTCTCTTTCTCTACCAGGAGCTTCCATGGCCGCCCGATCTCCGCGCTCACGCCGCCCCAAGCCGCCTCAACGTCGGGAATGGGTTCCCCAGGCCCGGATCCACCCATCCCCGGCCTCCCCGACCCTCGCCGGAGTCCCACAACCCCACCCCGCCGGCGTTGACTTCCATGCCGCAGTTCTGTACGAGAGAAGGAGCCAACCCCGACCTGTCAGTTTTTTTCGCGAGGTGAAAAAACTGCTAAGTCTGTGAGTTCGAAACTTCATGTGTGCATGTTTGACCCATCATAACTCGGCATCCGTAGCTCCGTTTTGGGCGTGCCATATATCAAAATGTTCGTTAGGATGTCCTCTTCATTTTTTTCCATTGCATCATGCTTGTTTGAGTCCATCTTGATGCCCAAATTGCAGTTGCAAGAGTGCTATACAATGTTAGGTGCTGATTATTATCAGTTTATGAGCATTTGTCATTTTTGCCATGATTAATGTGTGCCTCCTATGTACTTGAGTCCTACATGTGTTTTGGGCTATGCCATGCCATCTTTACAGGGGTGTATGCCATGCATTTTTGTGATCAATGTGGTGACTAGCACAAGCATGCAAAGTAGCTCTCGCAATATTGCCGATTTCAGGGACTTAGAATTCCTCTAAGTCATTTCCCTGATGTTATTTTTATGCCATGTATTCATGTTGCTACACAGTGATCCATGCCTCTTTTGAGCATGTTCAGTAAGGACGATTTTGAGATATTGTTATGTTATATCCATCCATGTCTTTGTTTGCAATTATGGAGTGCCCTAGCATGACTCAATCTTGCTCTACTTTTACTATAAAATGTTCCTGGCAGATTGTTTACATGTTAATCAATTTTGCCAAGGTTGTTGTAGTTGATCCATGCATGCTATGAGATTGTTCTTGCCATGTTTAGATTCTTGATCATGTCTTTTTGCTGGTAGTATGCTTAGTTTGTCATGCAATGCCTTATGTTGAGTGCATCGAGCTCGCAAACATGCCTTCATAACTCTGTTTATGCCATGTCTAGTTTTCTGCTAAGTTTGAATCTGTTAACGAAACTTGCTATGTTTACATGGGTGCCATCATATCTTCTGATCCTTTTTGGCTTATGGTAAGTAGGGGACTTTTGTTATATGCTTTGAGTAGATTCATGCCATGCCTTGTATTGCTATGATCTGATCTTGTAGCTTGTTGTTATCTTACTCTAAACATGTCTTCCTGATGTTAATTCCTGACATGTTAGTATTTTCACTAAGTATGTGATGCTGATATCTTTTTCCCTTTTGCCATGCTTGTTTGAACCTGTTCTTGCATGATTTAGCCATAGCTCAGTGTTCATATTTTGTCAAGCATCTTGAGTAGATCACTACCATGTGCTTTGTTGCTATGTTGGAGTGCAATAGCTTAGTTTCTTGTTGCATTCTATATGGCATCGTGCTGTTAATCGCAAAATTGTGTCATTCTTGTTTGGCTTGCCATTTGCAAACCGTGCATCCATTTCCGGTGATCTTTATATCAATTTCGACCGAAATCAACTCATCTTTCCAGCGGCGCACTTGGTTTGCCAAGTTGATGCCTTGTTCAATCTTTCCCTTCCGGAGCACGCATATGCATTGCATATCACATCCCGCATATCATGCCATGTTTTGCATCATGTTGCTTGCGCATTGCATCGTGGTTGACTGTGGTTTCCTTTGCTTGTGTTCTTGCTTTAGGTAGAGCCGGGAGACGAGTACGTGATCGAGGAACCCGTTGAGTATGCTTACGAGGTTCAAGCTTACGTCAACTCAGAGAACTTTGCAGGCAAGATGACCATACCCTCGAAATCACTTCTATCTTTGCTTGCTAGTTGCTCGCTCTATTGCTATGCCGCGATACCTACCACTTGCTTTATCATGCCTCCCATCTTGCCATATCAAGCCTCTAACCCACCTTTTCCTAGCAAACTGTTGTTTGGCTATGTTACCGCTTTGCTCAGCCCCTCTTATAGCGTTGTTAGTTGCAGGTGAAGATGGAGTTTGTTCCATGTTGGAACATGGATATTTGTTGGGATATCACAACATCTCTTATTTTAATTTAATGCATCTATATACTTGGTAAAGGGTGGAAGGCTTGGCCTTTATGCCTGGTGTTTTGTTCCACTCTTGCCGCCCTAGTTTCCGTCATACCGGTGTTATGTTCCTTAATTTTGCGTTTCTTACACAGTTGGGTGTTATGGGAACCCCTTGACAGTTCGCTTTGAATAAAACTCCTGCAGCAAGGCCCAACCTTGGTTTTACATTTTCCTAACAACCTATTACCCTTCCCTTGGGTCGGCCAACCCTAGGGTCATCTTTATTTTAACCCCCCCGGGCCAGTGCTTGTCTAAGTGTTCGTCCGAACTAGAGCCCCTTACAGCGCCACCTCGGGGTAACTTGAGGGCTGGTTTTAGTTGTACGGATTGCTCATCCGGTGTTGCCTTGAAAACGAGATATGTGCAGCTCCTATCAGGATGTCGGCGCATCAGGCGGCTTTGCTGGTCTTGTTTTACCATTGTCGAAATGTCTTGTAACCGGGATTCCGAGTCTGATCGGGTCTTCCTGGGAGAAGGAATATCCTTCGTTGACCATGAGAGCTTGTGATGGGCTAAGTTGGGACACCCCTGCAGGGTTTTGAACTTTTGAAAGTCGTGCCCGCGGTTATGGGAAGATGGGAATTTGTTAATGTCTAGTTGTAGAGAACTTGACACTTAACTTAATTAAAATGCATCAACCGCGTGTGTAGTCATGATGGTCCCTTTCCGGGCGGAGTCTGGGAAGTGAACACGGTCTCGTGTTATGCTTGAACGTAAGTAGTTTCAGGATCACTTCTTGATCACTTCTAGTTCACGACCGTGCTTTGCTTCTCTTCTCGCTTTCATTTGCGTAAGTTAGCCACCATATATGCTAGTGCTTGCTGCAGCTCCACCTCACTACCCTTTTCCTACCCATAAGCTTAAATAGTCTTGATCGCGAGGGTGTGAGATTGCTGAGTCCCCGTGACTCACAGATTACTTCCAACACCAGTTTGCAGGTGCCGACGATACCGTGCAGATGACGCAGCCGAGCTTAAGTGGGAGCTTGATGAAGATCGTGTTCGTTGTGTTGTTCCGTTTCTAGTTGATCAGTAGTGGAGCCCAGTCGGGGCGATCGGGGATCTAAGCATTAGGGGTTGTCTTTCTTTATTTGGGTTCCGCAGTCGGACCTTGATTGTATTCTGGATGATGTAATGCTTTATTCATGTATTGTGTGAAGTGGTGATTGTAAGCCAACTCTTTATCCCTTTCTTTTTAGTACATGGGATGTGTAAAGATTACCCCTCTTGCGGCATGCCTACTATGCGGTTATGCCTCTAAGTCGTGGTCCGACACGTGGGAGATATAGCCGCATCATGGGTGTTACAAAGATTTAACTAGTTATGATCATGCTCATATGCCTCTTGGAAAATGGTGCAACCATTTTCTTGAATTAAATCATAGAAGGAAATTCAAAGCAAACGAAAGTACAATGAAAATCCGGAATAATCAAGAGGTCAAATTTGTGAAATTTGGTTTGTGACAAGAAAAAATACTCACTATCAAGCGCCAAGTCAAATGCCATGCCGACAAGGTCAACCTCTCCAACGCCAGCTTGGTAAGTTACCAACAAAAAAAGGTCAACCTCTCCAAGAAACCCATGGTGTTCCAACTGGGCGACCTCATTTGGCTATATATTCACAAGGATCGCTTAGCGCCGGTCCAAGCTTCTCCTTGAGCCAATGGCCCCTTCAAGGTCATCCAATGGATGAACGACAACACTTACACGGTTGACATTCTGATGGACTCGTTGCACAACACCTTCAACATCACCGACCTTAGTCCTTTCATGGTGATGAAGATCTTGATTTGAGGTTGGATCTTTCCCAGGGAAAGGGGGAGATGATGCAGAGCATCCCATGTACATCACCATCAACCCCACAACCTCCAATTGGACCTATGAAAACACCTCGTGCACGTGCCATAGAACCCGAGATGAATTATCTCCTACTTGAGATCCCTATGCATCTAGATGAGACTTGACTACTGCCTCGAAATGGAACCCTATGTGTGACTAATTAGGTACGACGATGATCACCACGGAGAAGCAAGGAAGGAACGCCAAGTCCATGAGGAGGAGAAAGAAGGAACCACGGAAGAAGGCGCGGAGAGTTTGATGATAGGTAAATGCCCTCTAGACACCCCGTGCCTGCGGGGCTTTGGACCCTCATACGGATAGGGTACCCCCAGAAACTCTCTAGACACCCCGTGCCCACAGGGCCATGAACACCTTGTGAAACTCTTTGGACACCCCGTGCACATGGCTCCTTACCCCATGCACATGACCCTACCTACGAGAACTGATGGGAAGGATCAAGACGTCCTCTAGGAGAAGAATCCCTTATGGATTGCCAAGATCTCCATATCTTTCGGATTGGGGAAGAATTACCTCTCAAGACCCAATCTGTCTTAGAGATTTGGGAAGAACCCTACGTAGTTACCCATATCCTTTTGTTTCTCATGGATCTTGAGGTGTATCTTACTGATACATATCCATCGTATCTACTTTTCCAAACACTTTTGCTCTTGTTTTGGACTCCAATTTGCATGATTTGAATGAAACTCACCCGGACTGACGTTGTTTTCAACAAAACTACCATGGTGTTGTTTTTTGTGCAGAAATAAAAAGTTCTCAGAATCAGGTGAAACTTTTTGGAGATTTTTATGGAATATAAAAAAAATACTGGAGCCAATACCCACCGGAGGGGGGGGGGGCACTGGTTGCCCACAAGGCACCAGGGCGCGCCCTGGTGGCTTGTGGGGCCCGAGGCTCCGCTGACCCTAATCTTAGCACTATAAATTCAGAATTCCCGAGAAAAAATAAGAGAAGAAGTCTCATCGCATTTTATGATACGGAGCCGCCGCCATGTGACGCCCCCAATTCAATCGTACACTAATCATACACGCAAATGTGTACGATCAAGATCAGAGACACAACACAACTCTAGACACACATTAAAAATAATACAAGCTTCATATTACAAGCTAGGGGCCTCGAGGGCTCGAATACAAACAAGTCAGCAGAAGCAACAATATCTGAGTACAAACATAAGTTAAACAAGGTTGCCTTAAGAAGGCTAGCACAAACATCTACGAAGCTCGAAAAGGCAAGGCCTCCTGCCTGGCAGCCTCCTAACTACTACTGGTCGTTGGCGGCCTCCACGTAGTAGTAGGCACCATAGGGGTAGTAGTAGTCGTCGGTGCTGGCATTTGGCTCCTAGGATCCGTCGTTTGATCGCAACAATTGGGTATAGGGGGAAAGAAGTAGCAAAGCAACCGTGAGTACTCATCCAAAGTACTCGCAAGACATACATCAAAACTATGCTAAGTATGCATCAATATCAAAGGAATGGGGATGTATCTGTAGACTAGAGTGCAGAAATGCCAGAATAGAGGGAAGACCTCGCCTATCAAAGACTAGCATCTTCAAGCATCATGCAGCATCAAAAGAGATAAGGTAACACATTATATTAGTAGTAAGTATGTTTTAATGTCGCCTAGAGATCACTTCCTCAACTCCCTGCGAGAAAGCAATCCCGAAGCCATCATATCCATTTCATGCCTCAATATCCAGTTCTAGTTGTATCGATCGGGATACAAATCTGAGCGTCTGTTACCATGGACATGGTTATTCGAATAGATTAAACTTCCCTGCAGGGGTGCACAAACTTACCCAACACGCACTATTGCAGGTTGTTGCTAACATGACACTACGATCAAAGACCCTTTGACGAAACTGTGTGCGATGCCATAATCGCAAACGGTGGTGTAAAAAACCGTCAAAAAGGTGCAAAACATTTGCGATGGAGGATGCATCAAACACGGTTCAGATTTTAGCCGTGTCTGTGATGCAGGGCATACGGTTCTGTTGGGGAACGCAGTAATTTCAAAAAAATCCTACACACACGCAAGATCATGGTGATGCATAGCAACGAGAGGGGAGAGTATCGTCCACGTACCCTTGTAGACCGTAAGCAGAAGCATTATGAGAACGTGGTTGATGTAGTCGAACGTCTTCACGATCCGACCGATCCAAGTATCGAACGCACGACACCTCCGAGTTCAGCACACATTCAGCTCGATGACGTCCCGCGAACTCCGATCCAGCAGAGCTTGACTGAGGAGGCATGGCGACGTGGAGCACGAGCTCTCAGGAGGAGCCCTCGGTGTGAACCCCAGGGGGGACGACCCACACCTTCGTGACCCGTCGGCGCCGACGGCGGCGCAGCCCGTGGCGATCAGCATCAGCTCCTTTAGGGCCCTCGATGTGGGCGTACAAGGGAAGCGGGAACCCCGGCGGTGCCCGCTCGCACCAAGGCCTCGACACCACATGATGGGCCCCCTCGTCCGGGCCACGGAGGACGAGCCGTTTCTTCGGCGGGAGCGGGTCAGGTTCCTCTCGGGGAGACTTTCCCTTCTCTGTCGTCAAGAACCGGCGGATCGGAGCCATCGCAGCAAGACGGAGCAAGGACCGGGAAGAAGGAGAAGCAAGGAGGGATGGACTAGAAGGGCGCACGCCGTTCCGTACTTATGGCCGGCGGAGGCCAACCGCCGACCTCCACGATCGCAGATAATCATGACCCACTTTGCATGCAGGGACTTGTCCAGTCCGTGCAGTTGCCGAGGCGCCATGGGGAAGTGGAGACGCCCACGTCCAATCAACCGCCACGTGGCGCCCAAGGCCGCAGGCTGTTAGGGCCCGCGGCGCTTCGCTCTTTCCCTTCCGCCTCCCTGCACGGCCAAGTCCGGGCGCGCCTTGGGCCTGGGGGCTACTGTAGGCGCTCTGGGAACGGGGGTCCCAGACTTGCCTGCCTGCGGCCTACGGCATGGCTCAAAGGGGGGCCCAGCACAGCCCATCTTCACCAACACAGACCCAAGACCCTCGCGAGGGGCCAAGCCTCGCAGGGCGGACGACACGGAGCTTCCTCAGGCACAGCCTCACCAGGCTGGCTCGCGAGGAGGCGGAGAGATCAAGGCGGGGTACCTCACGAGGTGCCCGTGACGCAAGCCATGACGACCAAAGGCGCCAGGCGGGTGCCAGCCCGCGCAGTGTCCTCCTTTCCTCTTCGGTGCAAAGGGGGCAAGCGCAGCCGTGGAGTACCGAGGCATCAGGCAAATGTTGCCATTTCGGTGCAACAAGACCAGGACCAGGAGACTACAAGACGGAGGTCATTGTGGAGCCCAAGACGGCGTCACCACCAGAGCTTTGTGCAGGCGAAGACTACTTTTGTCAGGATAGCTGGTACTAGTTGTCCCCCTTCAAATTAGCCCGCCATTGTTGGCTCCCTTCCCGCTTGATATTTGGGAAGAGGACCAGGGCCTCTATAAATAGGACCAGCCCCCCACAGGAGAGAAGAGAGAGATGAGAGAATCAGAATCAGAGAAAGAGAGAAGGGTGACTGAACTCCTCCCAGCAGTTCATCGCCCCAGCCAAGAGCAGACCCTCGCGAGGCTGTTCTTCCTTGTATTGTTCATCATCATCAGCCCAAGAGGCAATCCACCACGCCACACACTGGAGTAGGGTATTACACCACAACGGTGGCCCGAACCAGTATAAACCATGTGTCTCTCGTGTTGTTCTTTCCATAGCTTAGATCTTAGCGAGGTGGAGGGGTGCAGGTAGGTAGGAGGCGAAATCTCCGCGCGCACCCCAGTGTTCGAACCTCAAGGGTCTGCCGGAACCCGAAATCCAACAGTCCCCAAGCTACAGCAGCGGTGCCTTCCGGCCATTGAAATAGAGGAAGCACATCGCCATAGATGATTAAGTACCTTATCTTTGTAATTCCTCGAGTGTTGCTTCCCTTCCCGACGATGGCTCTTCAGGATCCCATCTGCTAAAGGCCGTGAAGCCTCCCGGGGAGCAACCTCCTCCTGCCTCGAATCTTCCGCTGGCCTTGAGCGTCCCAGGCCAGCATGCTGCCCCCGGCACGAGGTCGGCAGGAGAGGCAGACATGCTAGCCTGGTGCCTCGAGCCCACGCTCTTGCCGCCTCTGCTTCTTGGCCTCGTCGCGGGTGCAATGAGCATGCCAAGGGCTCCTCCCCTGGTCGTAGACGGCGGTTGGATGGCTTCGGTCTTGGTTCCTTCTCCGAGCAGCGAGCCTCAACCCGACCAGGCTCCTGCCGAAGCCCAGTCAGTGACCCGGGGGGCGCCAGCCCCCAGCCCCCTGCGGAAGGGGAGCGAGCCACTTCGGATCCCGTCAGCGGCCCCCACTGTGGAGGATGGAATCGGCCACGCGCTCAAGTTTGCGCACGAACGGAGTGTCGTCCGCCACAAGCTCTTTCGGGAGGCGATGGGCGCGATGAGCCGGCTTGGCGGAGAGCTCGCGGATGTAGACGCACGCCTCGAGGCCGAGGGTATTCGATTGATGGAGGAGCGGCACAAACTGAAGGTGGCCATCAACCTTGGGTGCCACCAGCGCGAGCTTGATAACACGAAGGCCGAGGCATCTCTTGCGACCTCGCGTGAGGCCTGTGCTCGAGCCTTGGAAGAGGCCTGGGAAGCCGATCGCCGCCGCGAGATCGCAGAGAACCGCACGTGGGAGCTCTAGGCATGGAGCGCCTCCCTGGAGCAGCAAGTGGAGGCGCACAAGGCCTTCCTAGCATCGATGAAGGGGACGCCTGTCGAGGAGGAAGAGGTCCTGAAGTGCGGGGAAGCACTGGCGCTGGAAGCCACGGAGCGCAGCCTTGAGCTTGAGCGGTTGGAGACGAGGGAGCGCCAAGTCGCCCAAGCGGAGGATGCTGTCGGTGCGCGCGAGGCCATGGCTCAAGAGGAGGTCGCCCGCCGGGTGGCCGAGGCTCGCGCGGATCTTGTGGGCAGGTATGACCTGAAGTTGAAGCTCGTGGAAGCTGAAGCTGTGGGTAGGACTAATGCCCTCTGGTCAGGGTTGGCTGAGGCGGAACATCGCGAGAAAGCCCCCGCAGCCGCCCTGACCTTAGTGCAAGCTGAGCTGGCTTCTGCTCGTGCTGAGCTGCTTTCCCTTTAGCAGTGGGTCGCTAGCGCCGAGTCCTCCATGCAGCAGAGTAGGGAGGAAGCGCTCCGGCGGCGGACGCTGGAGCTCGAGCACGCCCCCATGCTCCAAAGCCTGAGGATGAGAACCAACGCGGCACTGGGCGCCATCTGCGACGAAGATGCACCTCATCCCCACCCGAACGACTACGCCAGTCACCTCCTTTTCTTCACTGACGTGGTGACACACCTGGAGAATCGATCCGAGATGGCTCGCATGCTTGTTGAGGAGAGGAGCCGTGGTCTGCTCAAGCGCACATTCTCCCGTGTCTTCAGCCACCTCCAGAACACCTACCCCAACTTCGACTTCGACGCCGCCATTGCCCCTGTGCTCGAGGCCATCCGGGGTGACCTGGCGCGCTGGGTGGAGGACAATGTGGATGCCCTAGTCAGGGCCTTCACCTCTGAGGATGACGCGGTGGTGGTCGCGGCAGATGAAGGCGACATGGTGGACGATGGTGAGGGCGCCGCCGACAATAGTGACGGTCATGTCGGCGATGGTGATGGTGATGCCAGCGATGGTGACGGCTGAACGCCCCGTATGTAACTTACCATATTTGTATTCCAACTCTTCCCATTTTCGGCTCTAAGTTATGATATTCCCTCGTGGTTTGGTTTTGTCTTCGTTTTGCTTTTTGTCCATGTCATGCATCTCATATCATGTCATCATGTGCATCGCATTTGCATACATGTTCGTCTCATGCATCCGAGCATTTTCCCCGTTGTCCATTTTGCATTCCGGCACTCCTACGCCCTCTGGCGCCCCCTTTTGCCTCTTTTCATGTGCAGGTGTTAAACGTTCTCGGATTGGACCGAGACTTTCCAAGCGGCCTTGGTACTCTACCGGTAGACCGCTCGTCAAGTTTCGTGCCATTTGGAGTTCGTTTGATACTCCAACGGTTAACCGAGGAACCGTAAAGGCCTCGTGTGTGTTGCAGCCCAACACCCCTCCAAAGTGGCCCAAAACCCATCCAAACCCCCTCCATCCTCTCTGCCGTTCGATCACGATCGCGTGGCCGAAAACCGCACTCCATTTGGACACTCCAAACTCCCTCTAGCTATAAATATGTGCACCCCTCCTTCATTTTCGGGTCCTAAACCCTAGTTTTCTCCACCCGCCGCCGCCGGACACGTCCGTGACGGCCAGACGTGTCCGCACCGCCGCCCGGACCAACCTGCAGTCGCCACGTGGCACCTCCGCCGCCACCCGTCGCCGCAGCCCGGCGAGCCCGCAGCGGGCCCGCCCGGCCCATCGCCGCCCCGCGCCTCCACGCGCCTCGCCCCGCCGCCCGGCTCCGTCGCCCGCCGCCATTGCCGCCTTGCTGCCTCACCGCCCTGACGCGCCGCCCGCCTCCACCGGTCACTGCCTCGCCGCCCGCCTCTACCGGCCGCCCCGCCTCCCGACGAACTCCGGCGACCCGGATCCGGCCGGCCTATTCTTCCCCTACAACTCCGGCCGCCGTTCTCGTCCACTCCGGTGAGACCCCGGCCAACCTCGGGAACCGTGCACGCTCAGTTTTGGATTGGTGTAACCCTAGGGTTGACCCCTCTTTTTCTCTATGTCCCCAGTTTCTTATATTTTCTAGCATTCTTCATCATGCCATATCTCATCGTCCGATGCTCCGTTTCGTGCGTGTGGCATATTGAATTGTTCGTCTGGATGTCCTCTTCATTTCATTCCATTGCACCATGCTTTTTTGAGTCCATATTGATGCCTAAAATGATGTTGCAAGAGTGTTATATAATGTTAGTTTCTGTTTCTTAGCAGTTTATGAGCATTTGTCATTTTTGCCATGATTATTGTATGCCTCCTATGAACTTGATCCCTGAATGTGTTTTGGGCTATGCCATTCCATCTTTACAGGGGTATGCCAGTGATCAATGTGGTGACTAGCACAAGCATGCAAAGTAGCTCTCGTGATGTTGCGGATTTCAGGGACTTAGAATTCTTCTAAGTCATTTCCCTGATGTTATTTTTATGCCATGTATTCATGTTGCTACAGAGAGATCCATGCCTCTTTGGAGGATATTCAGTAAGGATGATTTTGAGATATTGTTATGTTCTATCCATCCATGTCTTTGTTTGCAATTATGGAGTACCATAGCATGACTCAATCTTGCTCTACTTTTGCTATAAAATGTTCCTGGCAGATTGCTTACGTGTTAATCAATTTTGCCAAGGTTGTTGTAGTTGATCCATGCATGCTATGAGATTGTTCTTGCCATGGATAGCTTCTTGATCATGTCTTCTTGCTGGGTGTATGCTTAGTTTGTCATGCAATGCCTTATGATGAGTGCATCGAGCTCGCAAACATGTCTGCGCAACTCTATTTTTTGCCATGTCCAGTTTTCTACTAAGTCTATATCTGTTAATGAAACTTGCTATGTTTACATGGGTGCCATCATATCTTCTGATCCTGTCGTGGAATTGACACGGCAGATGTCCTAGAGCAAGGACTTAGTCGTAGGGCCATCGCACTAGGAAGCTTAAAGGGGTTAATCGGGACAAGGGACACACGAGAGAGTTTTTATACTAGTTCGGCCCCTTACGATGAAGGTAAAAGCCTACGTCTAGTTGGGATTGGTATTGCTGAAGTTTCGATCTCCAAGGGGCTCAACTCGCCGGCTTGGTTATCGATTTGGTTGTTTCCTCCCCTAAGTCGCCACCGAGTCGTCCCCTTATATGCATGGGTTGATGCCTGGCGTCCTACAGAGTCCCGGCCGGCTCATAATCGTGTCCGGCTCGGTGACTTCCTTTACATGCCTTTCTTTACAAGTCTTTCCTTACATATGACGGCTTACAATAACGGGCCTTAAGCCGGCCCCAGGCCTTTGGGCCTTCTATATGCTTAATAAACTATCATCTTGAATGTATATTGGGCTTCTTATGTAACCCGCCATTAGGGCTGACCCGGCCCCTCCTGGGCGGGTCATACTGGTAGTAATATCCCCAACATTAGGCCCCAGGTTGACTTTGAACTTTGTTATTTGTCAATCTTCAATACTTAGATGAAATCCATCTTCTGCCTGAAAAAACTTTGTAACCCGCCGTGACGTCATCTTTTGAAAACACAAAAAACTTTCATGACGTAATCTTCCAACGGATCTTTGATCTTTAATGCTTCCTCAGAATCGAGGCGTCTATATAGCTGGATAACCATTATTTGGTTCTCCCTTGATTTTTGCGCCCGTCTGTTCGCATCTACCCTTATAAATAGGCACGCGGCCGGTCTTTCTTATTCTCCCCTCTTCTTCATCTTCTTCCTCTCGCAGTCTCCACTGCTGCTCGAGCTCCGCCGCTGGCGCAACTCTCATTGTCGTCCTCAAGCTTGGCCGCTGCATCACCCTGAGTTCATCCAGAGAACGCGGCGACTCTTCGCGGCAGGCCTACATCTTGTAAGTTTCTTCTCTCTCACGCACCTAGATATGTTCTAGGTTTGCGAGTTCTTCAGTGTTCTTCACCTGTTCACCAAGGATCATCTTGTAGATCTTCTCCGCAACTTCTTTTGATCCAAAAAAGAAATATAACTCGTGCGGTAGCTGTTTGGCATTCATTTTTGATATCAGTAGATCCCTTTTACCTGTATAGATGCTTCTTTATAGCCAACGAACTCATCTATACTAGGTTTTTAGGTCTAGAATATTTCCTTTTTGGAACAGCCATTTGATCCAAAATAATAATGATAGCTTGGTGAAACTTGTTTATGCCAACACTTAGCTGAATCTGCTTTCTGAGAAAATATGTAGTCATGGTGGCTTACCACTCCGGCTTTCTTTTCCTTATATGTCATTAGCCCTTAGTTAAGCCGCCGTTACTTGTTTTACATCTTCAACCTTTAATTGTTAATTTTGCCGTAAACTGAACCGGCATGCTGTTTTTCTTTTTCAGTCCCTTGCACATCATGCCATCAAAGACACCCACCATCTGCAATTGGGTCCCCTCAACCATAACTGAGCATCGTTTAAAAGAGTTCTTCCTCATTGGGTTTCTGCCCTCAAAAAACATCAGGTCTTATCATGCTCCTGACCCGGAAGAAGAACGGCCCCATCCAAAAGACGGCGAAGTGATCGTCTTTACTGACCACATGAACCGTGGCTTCTCACTGCCCGGTTCAAAGTTTTTCAGAGAAGTTCTTCACTTTTTCAAACTACATCCTTAGGATATTGGGCCCAATTCCATATCCAATATTTGTAACTTCCAAGTGCTCTGTGAGGTATATCTTCAGCAAGAGCCGACTATGGAACTATTTAGAGAATACTTCTATCTGAACCGGCAGAACGAGTGCACCAACAGCCTTAGCTTAGAGCTTGGAGGCATCTCAATTCAGCGCCAGCAGAGTGCTATCTTCCCTCTCATAGTTTTACCAAGTCACCCAAAGGACTGGAACCAAACTTGGTTTTACTGTCAGGACATCTCACCCGCCAATGAGAAGCCACTGTCGGGTTACCGCCCCGATCGTCTTGACTCCAAAGAATCAATGGTTTGTTGGGGAACGGTTTAACCGGAGTCGATCTAACCCGCTGCTGGATCTCATGGCGGATTATTCCATTAAGCCGTCGTTCAAAATTGATGTATGAATATGGTGGAGACCCGGACGATTCTCTCCATCATTCCCCGGTTCAATTAACCGGGGAGGACATTGTCTCAATGTCAAACCTTCTGGTGAATGCGAAGTATGAAGATTGCAGTATTGTTGGGTTAAATCCCTTCTGTAACTTAATCCGGTACCAGAAGTAAGGATATTCTGATCTTTTTTCCTTTGTATTTTGTCCAGCCGCATTGTTTATCGTTGATCCTTCCTCTTGTCTTTGTAGGCCAACTCTGACTTTTGGAAAGTGAAATATGATCATGAAGCTGCCAAGAAGGCGAAACTCGCCGCCATGAACGCCAAGAAATCGACCCGGAGATCAAAGAATAAAAAGAAAACCACTGCTGAAGATTTAATGAAACTTGATGACACGTCTGACTCGGAGGTAGCCCTTGATTCCCTTGGCCAATTTTTTAACAATCTTATTGACACTAATCCTTACCAGGATGACACTGGGGCCAGTCAGGCCGGGGAAGCAGAGGTAAGTATCATTTCCTCCGACTCAGAGCCCTTACCAAGACACAAAGTTCGACAAGTGATCCGTAAAGTAAGGTTTTCTAACCCCTTAGCTCACTTGGATCCCAACTTTCATTTGAAAAAACAGCAACATGAAAACCGCCATGAAGTTGGATTTGAAGATGAACCGGCCGTCGTCCTTCAACAGACCCCTCGGAAACGCCCGAACGAGTTTTACTTATTGTTGTTTTTAACTTATTTTAAGGAATCCTGCTCCTTGTATTTCTTTTAACTCTTTTCTTTTATCCTTTCAGGAGGTTTCTCGTTCCTCAGGCGACTCATCACAAACACAATTCCCGGCTTTCAAAACTGCTCCCGGGTAATCAGAAATCCTTCTTTCTTCCGGGTTGCTCAATTGTATCTTTATGCTGACAATCCTGCAATACTTTTCCTTAGCGGTCAGGCTAAATCCAAGAAGGCGAAGGCGGCAAAACCGGCGGAAGACCCGCCAGTGCTAACATCTGATCCGGCCAGGCCGCCTTCTCCATTGGCTAACGCCCCAGAACACCCGCCTATCGAGAATGAGGCAAACCCTCCTGAGCCGACTTTTGATGAAGCCATAGTGAATCCCTCTACAGTTGGTCCATCAAGCTCAACCAACCCGCCGTCTCCAACTGCCCAAGATGTTCAAGTTACTGGGAGCCGCTTTGTTGAGCCGGGGAACCCAACCGTATTGGCTCATTGTACAGCGAAGCAAGAGGCGTTGGAGAGGCAGAAAGGTCGACTTGACGTTGCCAATTACGACCGTCTCAATGCCAGTGATATTTTATCCGGCTATCTCAGTCATGTACACTCCAGTCGCGAATCTGAAATTGAGATGGTCAAGCAGCTTCAGTTGAAGTATGAGGTATGTTTCTCCGGTTTACTTGTATTCCTTCAGCCCCCAAGTCTTCAAATTATGAGAGAACCGGAATAACCTGTAGACTTTGAAAATATAGGCCAAGACTTTTACTTTTGAATCTTTGCTTGATTTTCATAAAACAAAGCTTCACTTGTAGTCCCCAAGGAACGGTTCATTTTGATCACAAATGAATCGGTACTTTGTTTTAAAATTGTTTTTGAGATCGTCTTCAAAATAATTAATACTCCGGCTTAACCTTGATAAACTTGCTGAACTGTGTACATTAGCCCCCAAGTGCCAAATGCTGTTACTTTGTAAGGGATTTGGGACTTGAAATATGTTTGTAAAGTCGTAGAAATTTGATTTGGCATACATTAGCCCCCAAGTGTCAAGTGGTTTTCTGTAAAGTACTTGAGACTTGAATCTTGAACGTAAAATTTTGAATTTGAAATCAATTCTTGACTCATTTGAATGTTTTACAGAACGCCTTGTCTGAATTGAACTCTCAATTGACTGACGCAAAGACCCGGCTAGCAAGTCAGGAGTCAAAAATCAAATCTTCCACCTCCAAACTGCAAGCAAGCCTTTCTGTGATGGAAAACTTGAAAACCAACTTTGCTGCCAAGGAGAAGAATTGGGACAATGAGAAAACACTTCTGACCCGACGAGCTGAAACAGCCGAAACAACTCTGAAAGAAATTTCAACAGAACTGAACGAGTTAAAGGGCCGGGTGTCTCAGATGGTAGCTGCTATCTTTGGTAAGCTGCCTGACTTGACCTTTTGTATATTTGTTTGCCAAAACGGAGTATAATCTGCCAACTGATTCTGTAAAAAATTACGTAGGTCCTCCAAGTAAGAATCTGAGCCAAGACCCATTGATCAAACTGAAGGCAGTATACACCTTGGTTGAACAATTGTATATTGGTGCACAACGGGCTCTGGCTGCTATCTCTCCTGTAAATCAAGGACCCAACTGGCTCAGCAATGTCCTGAAGAAGCTGTCCATCCTTCCTGCCAGATTCCAAGAAGTAAAACGCTCCTGCGCACGAGCCGGGGCTTTGACTGTGTTAAGCCGCTCCAAGGCTTGGGTGCCAGACCTAGACCCGGTGGACGTAGCAAGAGGTTACCCTACTGTGAAGGAGGACGGGTCTCCGTTTGATCAGGATGATTTCGTAGCTTGCGTACACGAAGTCCGGCCTCAGGCGACTAGTCTTGGAGATGACACCAATGTTGACAAGTACCAGCTGGGTTTTGATAGTGAAAATAAGAAGATGGCCACTCCTTCATACAAAGTAGAAGATCTGATCCCACCAGTGAGAGAAGATACCTTTGCCACGGAGATTGACTCGGTCGGCCTGATTGACGATGAAGCTAAATTTGTCGCCATGAATGGCTTTGATTGGTCAAAATCCAACTTCCAGCAAACAGAAGGTGGTGAACCGGCGAGGGAGGGACGATGATCATCTTCATGGGCTTACAAAGCCTTGTAATAACTTAGTTGCTAAAACACCGCATGTTTGCTTATGCCATCGCGCATAAAATACTACTATGTGAATCTGCTTCCAGATGTCAATGATGCATCATTTAATGTTTGTCTCCGCAATGTTTGAACTCTGTTCCTGTGAATACAAGGAAAAGACTGGCAAGGCGGTTTAGAACCAAACGGGCTTAAACACCTAATTTACAGCCAATATATTTACCTCGATAAAAAGCAGAGACAAATATAAAGAAAGGTTAAGGGTTAATACTAACTCTTGAGTTAACGCAGCAGGTAAGCGCGTATAAGTAAGAACCATACCTTGTCCTTATTGATCCTAAGATCGCCGGTTTAAATAATTCGGGTGGTAAACTTTGGATCCTTGAACCACCGGCATGAATAACCCGGGCGGCTGTGTTGTCCAATAATTGAGCCGGTGAAGAAAACCAGTCTATCTTATTTGTAATATTGAAACAACAAAAGCTAAAAGGCAAGCAACAGATAATAAACATAATTTTAACTCTGTATTCAAAAGGTTGGGGGTTTTTGATTCAGATACAATCAGTAAACCGGACCAAAGGGGTTAAGCTAAGGTTCGAATATGACCATATAGCCCCCAGTGGCTTTGGCGTTGCGCCGATCAAGAGGGTACCGACAGCTATGTTCTCTTTGGTTCGAATACGACCTATGTTTGAACAGGAAGCCCCCAAATGACATTGAGAGGTTTTTAACGACCCTGATTCGGATACGATCCAAGTCGGACTCAAAAGGGGTGAAGCTATGATTCGGATACGATCAAGAAGCCCCCAAGTGAGTTTGTCCTTGAGCCGATCAAGAGGGTTACGACAGCTATGTTCTCTTTGGTTCGAATACGACCTATGTTTGAACAGGAAACCCCCAAGTGACCATGATATTTGCAGCTAGATTCGGATACGATCATAAGCTGGACCAAAAAGGTTAAACTTGATTCAAATATGATCAGCTCCTTAATAGTCATTTGTAAATAAGAAATGATAAAGATGCATAGTCTGAAAATAAAAGAGACCGATGGTCTTACTTTATTGCTTATCATAGTATATACAACGTGAACGTATGTACATGTTGAGAGCCGGTGGCTCAAGTGTAGTATAGCCAAAGTTGAGCGATGTTCCACGGCCGGCGGGTCTCTTCCTCCGACTTACGTGAGTCTTTGTGCTCTTGAACATCAATGAGGTAATATGACCCGTTGTTTAAGTTCTTACTGACCACAAAGGGTCCTTCCCAAGGGAGGCATAACTTGTGTGCATCTGACAGATCCTGGATGAGCCGGAGCACCAGGTCGCCTTCTTGAAAAGTCCTGGACTTAACCCGGCGGCTGTGATAACGACGCAGGTCCTGTTGATAAATTGCTGACCAGGCCACTGCTAAGTCTCTTTCTTCATCCAACAAGTCAAGCACATCCTGTCTGGCTTTTTCATTGTTAGCTACAACATAAGCCGCCTCACGGGGCGAGTCATGACGGATGTCACTAGGCAACACTGCTTCTGCTCCATAAACCATGAAGAAAGGTGTGTAACCTATAGACCTGTTGGGCGTAGTATTGATACTCCATAACACTAAGGGTAACTCCTCTACCCAACAACCCGGCATTCGCTGTAAAGGAACCATAAGCCGGGGTTTTAGCCCTTTCAGAATTTCCTGATTGGCTCTCTCAGCTTGACCATTGGATTGCGGATGAGCTACAGAGGAAACATCAAGCCGGATGTGCTCGCATTGACAGAACTCCTCCATAGCCCCTTGGGACAGATTGGTGCCATTGTCAGTGATAATACTGTGTGGAAAACCAAAGCGGAAAATCACCTTTTTCATGAATTGAACCGCCGTGGCCGCGTCACACTTACTTACAGGCTCCGCCTCAACCCACTTGGTGAACTTATCAATTGCCACCAAGAGATGTGTTTTTTTATCCTTAGACCTTTTGAAAGGTCCCACCATGTCAAGCCCCCAGACCGCAAACGGCCAAGTAATTGGAATCATCCGGAGTTCTTGAGCCGACACATGCGCTCGTCGTGCAAATTTCTGACATCCATCACATCTACTGGCCAGATCTTCTGCATCAGCGTGAGCTGTCAACCAGTAAAAACCATGACGAAACGCCTTGGCCACTAAAGATTTTGACCCGGCGTGATGACCACAATCGCCTTCATGGATCTCACGAAGGATTTCTTGACCTTCTTCGGGAGAAACACACTGTTGAAAGCCTCCGAAAACACTGCGATGAAATAACTCTCCATCTGAAATCGTCATGGACTTAGACCGCCAGGTTATCTGTCGAGCCAGGGTCTCATCCGCTGGCAACTCTCCCTGGGTCATGTAAGCCAAGAACAGCACTGTCCAATCTGGGATGACATGAAGAGCCGCTACCAACTACGCCTCTGGGTCAGGAACAGCTAAATCTTCTTAGGTGGGCAACTTGACAGAGGGGTTATGCAAAACATCCAAAAAGGTGTTAGGTGGCACCGGCTTACGCTGAGACCCCAGCCGGCTTAAAGCATCAGCTGCTTCGTTCTTTCAATGGTCAATGTGCTCCACCTGATAACCTTTAAAATATCCTGCAACAGCATCAACCTCTCAGTGATAAGCCGCCATGAGAGGGTCCTTGGAATCCCACTTGCCAGATACCTGTTGAGCCACTAGATCCGAGTCACCAAGACATCTGACCCGGCTCGAGCTCATCTCTTTTGCCACTCGAAGACCATGGAGCACGGCTTCATACTCTGCCGTGTTGTTAGTGCAAGGAAACAACAACTGTAACACATAACAAAATTTATCACCTCGTGGGGAAGTTAACACGACTCCAGCCCCCGAGCCTTCCAATTGCCTGGATCCATCAAAATGAATAGTCCAATACGTGTTGTCTGGCTTTTCTTCTGGCATATGCATCTCTGTCCAGTCATTGATGAAGTCAACCAGGGCTTGAGACTTAATTGCAGTACGTGGAACATACTTCAACCCATGAGACCCAAGCTCAATTGCCCACTTGACGATTCACCCCATGGCTTCTCTGTTTTGAATAATGTCTCCCAAAGGAGCAGAGCTAACCACAATGATTGGATGTCCCTGAAAGTAATGCTAAGCTTCCGGCTCGCCATGAACACCCCATAAACAAGCTTCTGCCAATGTGGATATCGTTGTTTAGACTCAATTAGCACTTCACTGACATAATAAACCGGCCGCTGAATCGGATGTTCTTTGCCAGCCTCCTTGCGCTCTACCACAATAGCCACACTAACAGCCCAGGAGTTGGCAGCCACGTATAACAATAGCGACTCTTTCTCAATTGGAGCAGCTAGGACCGGCGGCTCAGCCAGCTGTGCCTTCAGATCTTCAAAAGCAGCGTTCGCAGCATCGCTCCAAACAATAACATCCGTCTTCTTCATCAACTGATACAGAGGCATAGCCTTTTCCCCTAACCGGCTTATGAACCGGCTCAAAGCAGCCACATGACCCGCCAGCCGCTGAACATCATTGACGCAGGTTGGTTTGGCTAGGGATGTAATTGCCTTGATTTTCTCTGGGTTAGCTTCAATACCTCGGTTAGACACCAAAAAACCCAAGAGCTTGCCGGTTGGCACTCCAAAACACACTTGGCCGGGTTAAGCATCATTTTGTAAACCCGGAGATTATCAAAAGTCTCCTTCAGGCCCGTGACCAAGGTTTCCTCTTCCCTGGATTTCACCACTATATCATCCACATAAGCATGAACATTGCGCCCAATTTGATTGTGAAGACAATTCTGCACACACCGCTGGTAAGTCGCCTGGGCACTCTTAAGCCCAAAAGGCATAGACACATAGCAGAAAGCTTCAAAAGGAGTTATAAAAGTTGTCTTCTCCTGATCCTTGACTGCCATCTTAATCTGATGATAATCGGAATAAGCATCCAAGAAACTCAACCATGCGCAACCCGCCGTAGCATCAATGATCTGATCAATACGGGGGAGAGCAAAAGGATCAGCCAGACAAGCTTTGTTCAGATCTGTGTAATCCACACACATATACCAGGTGCCATTCTTTTTTAGTACAAGCACTGAGTTAGCTAACCATTCGGGGTGAAAGACCTCCACAATGAACCCAGCTGCCAAGAGCCGGGCCACCTCTTCCCCAATGGCCTTGCGTCTTTCTTCATTGAACCGTCAGAGAAACTGTCTGGCAGGCTTGAATTTTGGATCGATATTAAGAGTGTGCTCAGTGAGTTCCCTCGGGACACCCGGCATGTCTGAAGGCTTCCATACAAAGATATCCCGGTTCTCACGGATGAACTCGATGAGTGCGCTTTCCTATTTCGGATCCAAGTTTGCACTGATGATGAACTATTTGGATGAGTCGCCAGGTACAAAGTCAACCATCTTAGTGTCATCAGCTGATTTGAATTTCAACTCCGGCTCATGCTCTGTTGTTGGTTTCTTTAATGACGTCATGTCTGCTAAGTCAACATGATCCTTGTAAAATTTTAACTCCTCTGTTGCACAAACAGATTCAGCATAGGCAGCATCACCTTCTTCACATTCCAAGGCTATCTTCCGGCTCCCATGTACTGTAATGGTGCCTTTTTGACCCGGCATCTTGAGCTACAAATATACGTAACACGGCCGAGCCATGAACTTGGCATAAGCCGGCCGCCCAAACAGAGCATGATATGGGCTTTTGATCTTAACCACCTCAAAGGTTAATTTTTCCGCTCTGGAGTCATACTCATCCCCAAAGGCTACTTCCAGCTTAATCTTACCAACTGGGTATGCCGATTTACCAGGTACATCACCGTGAAAAATAGTGTTGGATTGTTTAAGATTCTTATCCGTCAATCCCATCCGGCGGAACGTCTCATAGTAGAGGATGTTGATGCTGCTGCCTCCATCCATGAGTACCTTAGTGAACTTGTATCCACCAACCTGAGGTGCCACCACCAAAGCCAAGTGACCCGAATTATCAACCCGGGGTGGGTGATCCTCTCTGCTCCACACAATAGGCTGCTCTGACCATCGTAGATAGCGTGGAATTGCCCGCTCAACGGCATTGACGGCCCTCTTGTGAAGTTTCTGGTCCCTCTTACATAAATTGGTAGTGAATACATGATACTGTCCACTACTCAACTGCTTCGGGTTGCTCTAATAACCGGATTGCTGCTACTGATTCCCTTGGCCTGGTTGCTGATTATATCCTCCTTGGTGACCAGGATGACATTGGCCGTGAAAACCTCCTCCACTTGAACCGGCGCCTGGGCCATGAAAACCGCTGCCACCTGAACCGCCACCTGGGCCATGACCCCCATCAAACATATTTGAATTTTTAAACACCTTCATGATCGTGCAGTCCTTCCACAGGTGGGTGGCCGGCTTCTCATGAGTGTCGTGTTTCGGACAAGGTTCATTCAACAATTGCTCAAGGGTAGGGCCTGACCCGCCCAATCGAGGGGGTTGTTTGCCCTTGCGCCGCTGATTACCACCCTGTGCATTAGTATTAGCAACAAACTCATCAGCCTTACGTTTATTACCTCCCTGATTCGCCGGGTTATGTTGGTGGCCCTTGCCGTTGTCGTTCTTCTTTCCCTTCGTTGCCTTTTCTTTGTCAGACACCGGGTCCTTGGTGGTATCAGAATCAGCATACTTGACAAGAGCCGCATCAACGTTCCCATGTCATTATAGTCACGTTTAAGCCGCCCCAGCTTCTGCTTCAGAGGTTCAAAATGGCAATTTTTCTCCAACATCAAAACTGTTGAGCCGGCATCCATCTTATCAGATGAATGTATTATCTCCTTGACCCGGCGCACCCAATGGGTTGTAGATTCACCCTCCTCTTGCTTGCAATTGGTCAGGTCCACAATCGACATTGGCTGCTTACACGTGTCCTTAAAGTTCTGGATAAACCGGATTTTCAACTCTGCCCATGAACCGATTGAATTGGATGGCAGTCCCTTCAACCAAGTACGAGCTGTTCCATCCAACATCATGGTGAAATATTTGGCCATGGCTGCGTCACTGACCTCCAATAGTTCCATAGCCATCTCATAACTCTCAATCCAAGCCCCCGGCTGTAGGTCGGTAGTGTAATTGGGCACTTTACGAGGCCCCTTGAAGTCCTTTGGCAACCGCTCATTGCGTATAGCCGGCACCAAGCAAGGCACGCCTCCGGTTCTTGTGGCCACTCCTGCCTCAATCAAGGTTGCTGGGTAAGCCGGAAGGGTTTGATGAGCCACCTGCTCCGCTGCAAATTGAGCCGCTCGTTCCGCCTCTTGACGAATCCTCTCCTGATCCGCCAAGTTAAGGGCTCCAGCCCGCACCGGCTCGTGCCTATATGGTCGGTTGTGGCATTGGGCATTACTTGACATCTCTGCGGACTCCATGTGCCTACTATAACTCGGGCTCTGGCTTGGGCAAGGAGTTGAATGAATCATGTCTCGACTATAGGAGTATGCATCCTGCTGGGCCAGAGCTATCTGAAGTAGTTCTCTCACCCTCCGGGTTTCAATTGCTGCTGGCGAGTCGCCTTCCATTGGGAGAACCGCCAAATGAGCCGACGCTGCAATGAGGTTTTCTTAAGGGTTGGAGAAGTGACACGGAGGTGTTGATACATAACGAGGAGGAGCTGTATTTATACGAGGTGGCTCCATGGTGTGTGGCTGAACTGGTGCACCGGGTGTCGTGACCCGGTTTGCCTCTAGCGGGTTGCTCCCCCCAGCCCCGAGTGTATGGAACAGGTTCCTCAGATCAAGCGTTAAAGGTAGACGTGACTGAGTTTTCTGATGCCTCCTCCTCATGACCTCGTTTGATGCATTGAGATTCACCGAGAGCCGGGAAGTCTCTGCTTGAAGCTGTTGAGCATGAGCATCCAAAGCCGCTCGCTCTGCCGCCATCCGGATTTCCTCCGCGGCCAGATTTTCCTTAGCTTGCACCATCTCCTCCCATACGCGTGCCACCTCTGCGTCGTGCTGGGGTTTATCCACCGGCTCTACCACAACGGTTAACAGAGTCATCAGCTTATTCGTGAGGTCCATCAAAATCTGAGCCGGGGGGGGGGGGGGGGGGGGGGCGCGGGATCTCCTGACCCAGCGGCGGCCGACCCGGTAGCTGCTGTTGTCATTGCAGTAGAGTTCTGTTCAGGCTGTATCCCTGCCATGAAGACTCCCGCCCAATTCGGCGGCTCAAAGGGGTCCGAAATACTGCTGCCATCGGAACAGCCCCCGAGCATGTCGTCTTGTAACTGATACAGAGAGTCTGTCTCTCCTGTTGACGATGCGGTGTCAGAACAGATAACCGTCTCACCGCCCTCCACCGATCCTTCCGAGTATTCACCGCCGTGGATGCAGCCTATGAAGGCATGTTTCACGACAGATTAAACACGGGTCGTCCTGGCGCGCTGAGCCATTTCGATGAGGTTGGTGTGGACGTCCGGCTCAGGGCCCGACTCGCCGATCCGGCCGATGAAGACGTAAATTCTGCCGAAGGGGACCCGGTACCCGTACTCGATTGAGCCGGCCTCGGGGCCCCAGCCTTTGTCATCGATGTAGAGTTTGCCATGACGACTCTTGGTCATCCGGCCCGTAGCGTATCCCTTGAGCCCTTCGAAGTTGCCCTTCAAGAACTCAAATCCACCGTGCGCTGGCCCCACGGTGGGCGCCAACTGTCGTGGAATTGACACGGCAGATGTCCTAGAGCAAGGACTTAGTCGTAGGGCCATCGCACTTGGAAGCTTAAAGGGGTTAATCGGGACAAGGGATGCACGAGAGAGTTTTTTATACTAGTTCGGCCCCTTACGATGAAGGTAAAAGCCTACGTCTAGTTGGGATTGGTATTGCTGAAGTTTCGATCTCCAAGGGGCTCAACTCGCTGGCTTGGTTATCAATTTGGTTGTTTCCTCCCCTAAGCCGCCACCGGGTCGTCCCCATGTATACATGGGTTGACGCCTGGAGGCCTACAGAGTCCGGCCGGCTCATAATCGTGTCCGGCTCGGTGACTTCCTTTACATGCCTTTCTTTACAAGTCTTTCCTTACATATGGCGGTTTACAATAACGGGCCTTAAGCCGGCCCCAGGCCTTTGGGCCTTCTATGTGTTTAATAAACTATCATCTTGAATGTATATTGGGCTTCTTATGTAACCCGCCATTAGGGCTGACCCGGCCCCTCCTGCGCGGGTCATATTGGTAGTAATATCCCCAACAGATCTCTTTTGGCTTATGGTCAGTAAGGGACTTTTGTTATATTCTTTGAGTAGTTTCATGCCATGCCTTGTGTTGCTATGTCATGTTCCTGTAGCATGTTGATATCTTGCTCTAAACATTGCTTCCTGATGTTAATTCCTGGCATGTTGTTATTTTCACTAAGTCTGTGAACCTGATATCTTTTGCACTTTTGCCATGCTTGTTTGAACCTTCTATTGTGTTTGCACTTTTGCCATGCTTGTTTGAACCTTCTATTGTGTGATTTAGCCGTAGCTCAGTGTTCATCTGTTGTCAAGCATGTTGAGTAGATCACTGCCATGTGCTTTGTTGCTATGTTAGAGTGCAGTAGCTTATTTTCTTGTTGCATTTTAGATGGCATCGTGCTGTTAATCGCAGAATAGTGCCATTATTGTTTTGTTTGCCTTTTGCAAACCGTGCATCCGATTCCGGTGATCGTTATATCAATTTCGACCAAAATCAACTCACCTTTCCAGCAGCACTCTTGGTTTGCCCAGTTGAGGCCTGGTTCAATCTTTTCCTTCCGGAGCAAGCATATGCATTGCATATTACATCCCGCATATCATTCCATGTTTTGCATCATGTTGCTTATGCATTGCACCGTGGTTGATTGTGCTTCCCTTGCTTGTGTTCTTGCCTTGGGTAGAGACAGGAGACGAGTATGTGATCGAGGAGCCCTTGAGTACGCTTACGAGGATCAAGCTTGCGTCAACTCGGAGAACTTTGCAGGCAAGATGACCATACCCTCGAAATCACTTCTATCTTTGCTTGCTAGTTGCTCGCTCTTTGCTATGCCTATGCCGATACCTACCATGTTTATCATGCCTCCCATATTTGCCATGTCAAGCCTCTAACCCACCTTGTCCTAGCAAACCGTTGTTTGGCTATGTTACCGCTTTGCTCAGCCCCTCTTATAGCGTTGCTAGTTGCAGGTGAAGATGGAGTTTGTTCCTTGTTGGAACATGGATTATTGTTGGGATATCACAATATCTCTTATTTTAATTAATGCATCTATATACTTGGTAAAGGGTGGAAGGCTGCCTTATGCCTGGTGTTTTGTTCCACTCTTGCCGCCCTAGTTTCCGTCATACCGGTGTTATGTTCCTTGATTTTGCGTTCCTTACGCGGTTGGGTTATAATGGGAACCCCTTGACAGTTCGCCTTGAATAAAACTCCTCCAGCAAGGCCCAACCTTGGTTTTACCATTTGCCACCTAAGCCTTTTTCCCTTGGGTTCCGCGGACTCAAGGGTCATCTTTATTTTAAACCCCCGGGCCAGTGTCCTCTGAGTGTTGGTCCAAACTAGAGTCCTTTGCAGCGCCCCCTCGGGGAAACTCGAGATTTGGTTTTAGTTGTACGGAGCGCTCATCCGGTGTGCCCTGAGAACGAGATATGTGCAGCTCCTATCGGGATTTGTCGGCACATTCGGGCGGCTTTGCTGGTCTTGTTTTACCATTGTCGAGATGTCTTGTAACCGGGATTCCGAGTCTGATCGGGTCTTCCTGGGAGAAGGAATATCCTTCGTTGACCGTGAGAGCTTGTGATGGGCTAAGTTGGGACACCCCTGCAGGGTTTTGAACTTTCGAAAGCCGTGCCCGCGGTTATGGGCAGATGGGAATTTGTTAATGTCCGGTTGTAGAGAACTTGACACTTGACTTAATTAAAATGCATCAACCGCGTAGTGTGCCGTATGATGGTCTCTTTCGGCGGAGTCCGGGAAGAACACGGTCTCGTGTTATGCTTGAACGTAAGTAGTTTTAGGATCACTTCTTGATCTTTGTAGCTTCTCGACCGTGCTTTGCCTTCTCTTCTCGCTCTCATTTGCGTAAGTTAGCCACCATATATGCTAGTGCTTGCTGTAGCTCCACCTCACTACCTTTTCCTACCCATGAGCTTAAATAGTCTTGATCACGAGGGTGTGAGATTGCTGAGTCCCCGTGACTCACAGATTACTTCGAAAACCAGCCAGTCTAGGGGATGCGACCGAACTCAAGTGGGAGTTCGACGAGGACTCAAGACGTTACTACGTTTCCTTTCCAGACGATCAGTAGTGGAGCCCAGTTGGGGCGATCGGGGCTCTTATGCATTTGGGGTTGTCTTTATTTTGGTTCCGTAGTCGGACCTTGATTGTATTCTGGATGATGTAATGCTATATTTATGTATTGTGTGAATAAGCCAACTCTTTATCTCTATATTATTCAGTACATGGGATGTGTAAAGATTACCCCTCTTGCGACATGCCTACTATGCGGTTATGCCTCTAAGTCGTGCTCCGACACGTGGGAGATATAGCCGCATCGTGGGTGTTACAAGTTGGTAATCAGAGCCTTCCCGACTTAGCAACCCCTTGCTTGATCGAATCGTTGGCGTTGTTGAGTCTAGAAAAATGTTTTGAGTCTTTTAGGATTATATATATCGGAGAGTAGGATTCTTTTTAATCCTCAGTCCCTTCGTCGCTCTGGTGAGGCCTCCTGGCGTAGAGTTTTGAGTCTTCTCTTCTCAAATTTCACTAAAAACATTTAGGATCGCGCGGGTATCTTGGAATCGTTCTGATGGTTTAGGATCGCGCGGGTATCTTGGAATCGTTCTGATGGTTTTGTGATGAGAACATTGTTCTTGGTGCCTCCTGACATTTAGGGGTTGTGGCAGTGTCCCGGGGAGTTGAGCTCCGAGGTGTTGTCGTCACAATTTTATTGTTGCAGTTCTAGAATACCTGAGTTTCGCCGACATCGAAAATCTCCTTTATGCAGTTGTTGGTGAGATAACGTCGACGCCACCCGGTACTGGGGCGGGAGTTCGGGAGTATTGCCATAACTCGTATAGCGGATGCTTTTCGAAGGTTGAGGTAAATGATTTCCGAAGGTTTCTTGGTTATGTGTTGAAGGATGAATACAGCTGGATGTAGGATTTGCTAGTTTTGGGTGAGATATTATGCTTCCCTTGTATCCCCAACACCCGATTGCATAACCAGAAAGTTTCGGGAGTTTCATAGGTGGGAATTCATGTAGCTCTAGTTTTTTCTTCCCGCGGATATTTGGTTTGTGATTGGGTAATCCTTACCAAGTATTTTTTTCATGTCCGTACCTTGTTGTTTTATTCATCTACCTCTAACTAAGTGGCTTCTCACTTTATGGAAGTGTGATCATTTACTTTGGAATTCATTCGTTCATTCTTGTTCAAATGTTAAGGCTATATGTTGCAATTTCGATCCATTTGATTCAGCTTGAATATATGTCTTTCAAGGTGCTAATGGATGACACCCTCTTCAGGATGGCTCCTCCAACGCGTCAGAATCCGGAACCACCGCAACCACCTCCACCTCCGGAGGCATGGCAAGCTGTGATGGCCGCTACCAACTCCAACATGCAGATGCTTATGCAACTCTTGCAAGAGCGCAACCAAGGAAATCAAGGTCATGGCAACAATCAAACTCAGTTTGCTACCCTCAACCAGTTCCTCGCAAACCAGCCGAAGACCTTCAGTAACTGTGTCGAGGCCACAGGCGCTGACGATTGGCTCGTGGATATCTGCAAACATTTTGAGTGTAGCAACGTCAGGCCTAAGGACTTTGTCAAGTTTGCTTCATTCCAACTCAAAGACCAAGCTGCTGAGTGGTATCAACAATACAAAGATTCCAGAGGAGGTCGTGTGATTACCTGGGATGATTTTCGCCAAGACTTCAAAGATCACCACATTCCTCAGAGTGTTGTTGAGATTAAGCGTGAGGAGTTCCGCAATCTGAAGCAAGGTAGCTTGTATGTTTACCAATACAACATCCTGTTCCAGAGGCTCGCTCGATTCGCCAAAAAAGACGTCCCTGACGAGAAGAGCATGATTTATCAGTTCAGAGGTGGCCTCGGAGAAGATCTGCAACTAGCTCTTGTGCTTTTTGATCCGAAAAAGTATGATGAGTTCTACAATATGGCACTAAAGCAAGAGGCTGCTCAACTAAAGTGCGATGCTTCTAAGAAGAGAGTCAGGGATGCAACTCCTTCTTCTTCTTCAACTCAAGTGGCAGCTAAGCAGCAAAAGTACTGGTTGCCTCCTCCTCCTCCGTTTCGTCAGCCTTATCAGCAGAAGAGTAAAGGTGGCAATGGATCTTCCCACCCACCCAACCCAGCCTTTTAGAACAAAGCTTCATCTCATGCTCCAAGGTCAAGTGCTCTGTATCATCGGCAGCTCTCAGAGATTATGTGCAACAAGTATTAGCAGAAGGGTCACTATGCAAACAAATTCTTCAACCAGAGGCGCCTTCCGCCTCCTCCTCCTGTGAGATCTGCCAGCAATGCAGTGGTCAAGCATAATCCCAAGCATGTCAAGGTTAACATGATGAATGCAGGCCAAGCAGAGGACTCTTCAGAAGTGATCATGGGTAACCTTCTAGTTAACTCTATTCTGGCAAAAGTTCTTTTTGATACTGGTGCATCGCATTGTTTCATTTCTAAACCTTTTGCATCAAAGTATGAGTGTGATTATCAACATTTGCCAAGAACTTTATCAATTGTCTCCTCGGGCAAGCAAATGTCAGCTAATATCTGCGTCTCGGATGTTTCTATCGAGATGGGCGACTACAAATTTCTAGCTTCTCCTATTGTTCTTGGTGACTCGGATATTGATCTAATTCTCGGCATGGACTGGCTTTCTAAGCACAAGGTTCAGCTTGATTGTGCTGCGAGGCAGATTCAATTGACACACTCGTCTGACGATGTGATCGTCTTTGCCGCTCATGATGATACCATTCGACTGTTTTCTCTCAATGAGAAAGGTGAGTTGAATGCCATCTCTCAGATTCCGGTCCTTTGTGAATGTGAAGATGTCTTTCAGAAGAGCTTCCAGGAATGCCTCCTCACCGGCCAGTTGAATTCGTCATCGATCTTGAGCCTGGCACAAAACCTGTTTGCAAACGTCCTTACAAGCTTGGACCAGAAGAGTTGAAGGAGCTGAAGAAACAACTCGATATACAAGAGCGTGTGGGTCTGATCCGACCAAGTACTTCTCCATGGGGTTGTGGTGTTCTTTTTGTCAAGAAGAGGGATGGCACGAACCGACTTTGTGTCGACTACCGCCCATTGAACAAGAAGACCATAAAGAACAAGTACCCACTTCCCAACATCAATGATATTTTCGAACAACTCAAAGGTGCTCAAGTATTCTCCAAGCTTGACCTCCATATGGGCTATCATCAGATTCGCATTCGTGAACAAGATATCCCCAAGACAGCATTCAGAACAAGCTATGGTTCCTATGAATACACTGTCATGTCTTTCGGCCTTGTTAATGCTCCTCCAACATTCTCTCGCATGATGAACTTCATCTTCAACCCCTACACAAATGACATCGTCTTGGTCTATCTCGATGACATTTTGGTCTTTTCCAAGAACAAGGAGGATCATGCCAAGCATTTGAGATTGGTGCTGGACAAACTCAGAGAACATCAGTTCTATGTGAAGTTTTCAAAATGCGAGTTTTGGCTCGATGAGGTTCTCTACCTTGGAAATATCATCTCCGCCAAGGGCATAGCTGTTAATGCTGAGAAGGTGTCTGCAATTGTGAATTGGGAACCGCCTCAGAATGTGAAGCAGCTCCGCAACTTTCTTGGTCTTGCAAGCTATTGTCGAAGATTCGTTGAGAATTTCTCTAAGATCGCGAAGCCTCTTTCCAACCTTCTACAGAAGCATGTGAAGTATGTCTGGACGCCTGAATGTGACATCGCTTTCAAAACCCTCAAAGAGAAGTTAGTCACAGCTCCAGTTCTGACTCCTCCTGATGAATCCAAACCATTCGAAGTTTTCTGTGATGCTTCCCTGCAAGGTCTCGGTGCTGTGTTAATGCAAGAGAAGAAAGTTGTGGCCTATACCTCTCGCCAGTTGAAGCCCAATGAAAAGAACTACCCCACTCATGACCTCAAGTTGGCGGCAGTTGTCCATGCTCTTTTAACATGGAGACATCTCTTCTTGGGAAGAAAAGTGGACATCTTCACTGATCATAAGAGCCTCAAGTACATCTTCACTCAGCCCAACCTCAACCTCAGGCAGACTCCTTGGGTCGAAATGATTCAAGAGTATAATCCAAGTATTGAATATACTCCAGGCAAGGCCAACGTCATTGCTGACGCTTTGAGGAGGAAGGCTTACTGCAATAGTTTGATTCTCAAGCCCTTCCATCCGGATCTTTGTGAAGCTTTCCGCAAACTTAATCTCCAAGTTGTTCCTCAAGGATTCCTTGCCAACCTCCAAGTCTCTCCTACTTTGGAAGATCAGATTCGTGAGGCTCAACTTCTTGATGCAATGGTGAAAAAGGTGAAGATTGGGATTGCCAAGAGCCAACCCAAGTACAAGTGCTATCGCCTTGATGACAAAGATACTCTATTCTCCGAGGATCGCATTGTTGTTCCTAAGGGTGACCTTCGTAAAGTCATTATGAACGAGGCTCACAATTCACTCCTTTCTATTCATCCTGAAAGTACAAAGATGTACCATGACCTCAAGCAGTCGTATTGGTGGACTCGAATGAAGCGCGAGATTGCTCAGTTCGTGAATGAATGTGATGTCTGCAAAAGAGTGAAAGTAGAACACCAACGACCAGCTGGTCTCCTCCAACCTCTTGCCATTCCAGAATGGAAGTTTGACCATATTGAGATGGACTTCGTGACTGGATTTCCCAAGTCCAAGCATGGCAATGATGCTATCTTCGTCGTCATCGACAAGCTCACTAAAGTGGCTCAGTTTCTTCCTATCAAAGAATCTATCACAGCAGTTCAGTTGGCAGAGCTATATACCTCCAGGATTGTCTCCTTGCACGGCATTCCGTAGTTGATATCTTTAGATCGTGGAAGCATCTTTACCTCTAAGTTCTGGGATTCCTTTCAGAAGGCCATGGGCACCGGCATTCGCTTCAGCACAACCTTTCATCCTCAAACTAGTGGACAAGTCGAGCGAGTAAATCAAATTCTGGAAGATATGCTCAGGGCTTCTGTCATTTCTTTCGGTATGAAGTGGGAAGATTGTCTTCCATATGCCGAGTTCTCCTACAGCAAAAGCTTCCAAGCGAGTTCGGGCAAGGCCCCATTCGAGATTCTCTATGGCAGAAAGTGTCGTACTCCTCTTAATTGGTCAGAGACTGGTGAACGCCAACTTCTTGGCAATGACTTGATCATAGAGGCTGAAGAAATGTGCAAAGTCATTCATGAAAATCTCAAAGCCGTGCAATCACGTCAGAAGAGTTACTATGATAGCAAGCATCGTGACTTGGCTTTCGAGATCGGAGACCATGTCTACCTTCGCGTCTCTCCAATGAAAGGTACTCGTCGCTTCGGTATCAAAGGGAAGCTTGACCTTAGATACGTGGGTTCCTTCAAGATCATTGGCAAAAGAGGCGATCTCGCCTATCAACTTGAGCTTCCATCCAACTTTGCAAATGTGCACTATGTGTTTCACATGTCTCAGCTTCGCAAGTTTTTCAAGACTCCTGACCGCACCATCAACTTCGAAGAGATTGATCTCCAAGAAGACCTGTCTTATCATGAGCATCCCGTTGCTTTTCTTGAAGAAACTGAGTGCAAGACTCGCAAAAAGTTTATCAAATTCCTGAAAGTGAAGTGGTCACATCATTCCGACCGTGAAGCCACCTGGGAATGCGAGGACCACCTCCGTTCCGAATATTTGGAGTTTTTCCAGTCCTAGATGTCGAGACGATATCCTTTCATAGTGGTGGAGTGTTGTAATGCCCCGTATATAACTTACCATATTTGTATTCCATCTCTTGCCATTTTCGGCTCTAAGTTATGATATTCCCTCATGGTTTGGTTTTGTCTTTGTTTTGCTTTTTGTCCATGTCATGCATCTCATATCATGTCATCATGTGCATCGCATTTGGATACATGTTCATCTCATGCATCCGAGCATATTCCCCATTGTCCGTTTTGCATTCCGGCACTCCTACGCCCTCCGGCGCCCCCTTTTGCCTCTTTTCGTGTGTGGGTGTTAAACATTCTCGGATTAGACCGAGAGTACTCTACCGGTAGACCGCCTGTCAAGTTTCATGCCATTTGGAGTTCGTTTGATACTCCAACGGTTAACCAAGGAACCGTAAAGGCCTCGTGTGTGTTGCATCCCAACACCCCTCAAAAGTGGCCCAAAACCCATCCAAACCCCCTCCATCCTCTCGGCCGTTCGATCACGATCGCGTGGCCGAAAACCGCATTCCATTTGGACACTCCAAACTCCCTCTAGTTATAAATATATGCATCCCTCCTTCATTTTTGGGTCCCAAACCCTAGTTTTCTCCACCCACCGCCGCCGGACACCTCCGCGACGGCCGGACGTGTCCGCACCGCCGCCCGGACCAACCCGCAGCCGCCACCCGCCGTCGCGGCCCGGCGAGCCCGCAGCGGGCCCGCCCGGCCCATCGCCGCCCCGCGCCTCCACGCGCCTCGCCCCGCCGCCCGGCTCCGTCGCCTGCCGCCATCGCCGCCTCGTCGCCCCGCCGCGTCGCCCGCCTCCACCGTTCGCCGCCTCGCCGCCTGCCTCCACCGGCCGCCGCGCCTCCCGACGAACTCCGGCGACCCGGATCTGGCCGGCCTCTTCTTCCCCTACAACTCCGGCCGCCGTTCTCGTCCACTCCGGCGAGACCCCGGCCAACCTCGAGAACCATGCGTGCTCAGATCTGGATCGGTGTAACCCTAGGGTTGACCCCTCTTTTTCTCTAAGTCCCCAGTTTCTTATATTTTCTAGCATTCTTCATCATGCCATATCTCACCGTCCGATGCTCCGTTTCGTGTGTGTGGCATATCGAATTGTTCATCTGGATATCCTCTTCATTTCATTCCATTGCACCATGCTTGTTTGAGTCCATCTTGATGCCTAAAATGATGTTGCAAGAGTGCTATATAATGTTAGTTTCTGTTTCTTAGCAGTTTATGAGCATTTGTCATTTTTGCCATCATTATTGTGTGCCTCCTATGAACTTGAGCCCTACATGTGTTTTGGGCTATGCCATGCCATCTTTACAGGGGTGTATGCCATGTATTTTATTATCAAGGTGGTGACCAGCACAAGCATGCAAAGTAGCTCTCGTGATGTTGCTGATTTCAGGGACTTAGAATTCTTCTAAGTCATTTCCCTGATGTTATTTTTATGCCATGTATTCATGTTGCTATAGAGAGATCCATGCCTCTTTGGAGCATGTTCAGTAAGGATGATTTTGAGATATTGTCATGTTCTATCCATCCATGTCTTTGTTTGCAATTATGGACTAACATAGCATGACTCAATCTTGCTCTACTTTTGCTATAAAATGTTCCTGGCAGATTTTTTACGTGTTAATCAATTTTGCCAAGGTTGTTGTAGTTGATCCATGCATGCTATGAGATTGTTCTTGCCATGGATAGCTTCTTGATCATGTCTTCTTGCTGGGTGTATGCTTAGTTTGTCATGCAATGCCTTGTGATGAGTGAATCGAGCTCGCAAACATGTCTGCGCAACTCTGTTTTTTGCCATGTCCAGTTTTCTGTTAAGTCTGTATCTGTTAACGAAACTTGCTATGTTTACATGGGTGCCATCATATCTTTTGTTTCCTTTTGGCTTATGGTCAGTAAGGGACTTTTGTTATATGCTTTGAGTAGTTTCATGCCATGCCTTGTGTTGCTATGTCCTGTTCCTGTAGCATGTTGATATCTTGCTCTAAACATTGCTTCCTGATGTTAATTCCTGGCATGTTATTTTCACATAGTCCGTGAACCTGATATCGTTTGCACTTTTGCCATGCTTGTTTGAACCTTCTATTGTGTGATTTAGCCGTAGCTCAGTGTTCATCTGTTGTCAAGCATGTTGAGTAGATCACTGCCATGTGCTTTGTTGCTATGTTAGAGTGCAGTAGCTTATTTTCTTGTTGCATTTTAGATGGCATCGTGCTGTTAATCGCAGAATAGTGCCATTATTGTTTTGTTTGCCTTTTGCAAACCGTGCATCCGATTCCGGTGATCGTTATATCAATTTCGACCAAAATCAACTCACCTTTCCAGCAGCACTCTTGGTTTGCCCAGTTGAGGCCTGGTTCAATCTTTTCCTTCCGGAGCAAGCATATGCATTGCATATTACATCCCGCATATCATTCCATGTTTTGCATCATGTTGCTTATGCATTGCACCGTGGTTGATTGTGCTTCCCTTGCTTGTGTTCTTGCCTTGGGTAGAGACAGGAGACGAGTATGTGATCGAGGAGCCCTTGAGTACGCTTACGAGGATCAAGCTTGCGTCAACTCGGAGAACTTTGCAGGCAAGATGACCATACCCTCGAAATCACTTCTATCTTTGCTTGCTAGTTGCTCGCTCTTTTGCTATGCCTATGCCGCGATACCTACCACATGTTTTATCATGCCTCCCATATTTCCATGTCAAGCCTCTAACCCACCTTGTCCTAGCAAACCGTTGTTTGGCTATGTTACCGCTTTGCTCAGCCCCTCTTATAGCGTTGCTAGTTGCAGGTGAAGATTGGAGTTTGTTCCTTGTTGGAACATGATTATTGTTGATATATCACAATATCTCTTATTTTAATTAATGCATCTATATACTTGGTAAAGGGTGGAAGGCTTGGCCTTATGCCTGGTGTTTTGTTCCACTCTTGCCGCCCTAGTTTCCGTCATACCGGTGTTATGTTCCTTGATTTTGTGTTCCTTACGCGGTTGGGTTATAATGAGAACCCATTGACAGTTCGCCTTGAATAAAACTCCTCCAGCAAGGCCCAACCTTGGTTTTACCATTTGCCACCTAAGCCTTTTTCCCTTGGGTTCCGCGGACTCAGGGGTCATCTTTATTTTAAACCCCCGGGCCAGTGCTCCTCTGAGTGTTGGTCCAAACTAGAGTCCTTTGCAGCGCCCCCTCGGGGAAACTCGAGGTTTGGTTTTAGTTGTACGGAGCGCTAATCCGGTGTGCCCTGAGAACGAGGTATGTGCAGCTCCTATCGGGATTTGTCGGCACATTCGGGCGGCTTTGTTGGTCTTGTTTTACCATTGTCGAGATGTCTTGTAACTGGGATTCCGAGTCTGATCGGGTCGTCCTGGGAGAAGGAATATCCTTCGTTGACCGTGAGAGGTTGTGATGGGCTAAGTTGGGACACCCCTGCAGGGTTTTGAACTTTCGAAAGTCGTGCCCGCGGTTATGGGCAGATGGGAATTTGTTAATGTCCAGTTGTAGAGAACTTGACACTTGACTTAATTAAAATGCATCAACCGCGTGTGTGGCCGTGATGGTCTCTTTTCGGCGGAGTCTGGGAAGAGAACACGGTCTCGTGTTATGCTTGAACGTAAGTAGTTGTTAGGATCACTTCTTGATCTTTGTAGCTTCTCGACCGTGCTTTGCCTTCTCTTCTCGCTCTCATTTGCGTAAGTTAGCCACCATATATGCTAGTGCTTGCTGTAGCTCCACCTCACTACCTTTTCCTACCCATGAGCTTAAATAGTCTTGATCACGAGGGTGTGAGATTGCTGAGTCCCCGTGACTCACAGATTACTTCGAAAACCAGATGCAGGTGTCGATGATGCCATTCCAGGGGATGCGACTGAACTCAAGTGGGAGTTCGACGAGGACTCAGGTCGTTACTACGTTTCCTTTCCAGACGATCAGTAGTGGAGCCCAGTTGGGGCGATCGGGGCTCTTATGCATTTGGGGTTGTCTTTATTTTGGTTCCGTAGTCGGACCTTGATTGTATTCTGGATGATGTAATGCTATATTTATGTATTGTGTGAAGTGGCGATTGTAAGCCAACTCTTTATCTCTATATTATTCAGTACATGGGATGTGTAAAGATTACCCCTCTTGCGACATGCCTACTATGCAGTTATGCCTCTAAGTCGTGCTCGGACACGTGGGAGATATAGCCGCATCGTGGGTGTTACAAGTTGGTAATCAGAGCCTTCCCCGACTTAGCAACCCCTTGCTTGATTGAATCGCTGGCGTTGTTGAGTCTAGAAAAATGTTTTGAGTCTTTTAGGATTATATATATCGGAGAGTAGGATTCTTTTTAATCCTCAGTCCCTTCGTCGCTCTGGTGAGGCCTCCTGGCGTAGAGTTTTGAGTCTTCTCTTCTCAAATTTCACTAAAAACATTTAGGATCGCGCGGGTATCTTGGAATCGTTCTGATGGTTTTGTGATGAGAACATTGTTCTTGGTGCCTCCTGACATTTAGGGGTTGTGGCAGTGTCCCGGGGAGTTGAGCTCCGAGGTGTTGTCGTCACAATTTTATTGTTGCAGTTCTAGAATACCTGAGTTTCGCCGACATCGAAAATCTCCTTTATGCAGTTGTTGGTGAGATAACGTCGACGCCACCCGGTACTGGGGCGGGAGTTCGGGAGTATTGCCATAACTCGTATAGCGGATGCTTTTCGAAGGTTGAGGTAAATGATTTCCGAAGGTTTCTTGGTTATGTGTTGAAGGATGAATACAGCTGGATGTAGGATTTGCTAGTTTTGGGTGAGATATTATGCTTCCCTTGTATCCCCAACACCCGATTGCATAACCAGAAAGTTTCGGGAGTTTCATAGGTGGGAATTCATGTAGCTCTAGTTTTTTCTTCCCGCGGATATTTGGTTTGTGATTGGGTAATCCTTACCAAGTATTTTTTTCATGTCCGTACCTTGTTGTTTTATTCATCTACCTCTAACTAAGTGGCTTCTCACTTTATGGAAGTGTGATCATTTACTTTGGAATTCATTCGTTCATTCTTGTTCAAATGTTAAGGCTATATGTTGCAATTTCGATCCATTTGATTCAGCTTGAATATATGTCTTTCAAGGTGCTAATGGATGACACCCTCTTCAGGATGGCTCCTCCAACGCGTCAGAATCCGGAACCACCGCAACCACCTCCACCTCCGGAGGCATGGCAAGCTGTGATGGCCGCTACCAACTCCAACATGCAGATGCTTATGCAACTCTTGCAAGAGCGCAACCAAGGAAATCAAGGTCATGGCAACAATCAAACTCAGTTTGCTACCCTCAACCAGTTCCTCGCAAACCAGCCGAAGACCTTCAGTAACTGTGTCGAGGCCACAGGCGCTGACGATTGGCTCGTGGATATCTGCAAACATTTTGAGTGTAGCAACGTCAGGCCTAAGGACTTTGTCAAGTTTGCTTCATTCCAACTCAAAGACCAAGCTGCTGAGTGGTATCAACAATACAAAGATTCCAGAGGAGGTCGTGTGATTACCTGGGATGATTTTCGCCAAGACTTCAAAGATCACCACATTCCTCAGAGTGTTGTTGAGATTAAGCGTGAGGAGTTCCGCAATCTGAAGCAAGGTAGCTTGTATGTTTACCAATACAACATCCTGTTCCAGAGGCTCGCTCGATTCGCCAAAAAAGACGTCCCTGACGAGAAGAGCATGATTTATCAGTTCAGAGGTGGCCTCGGAGAAGATCTGCAACTAGCTCTTGTGCTTTTTGATCCGAAAAAGTATGATGAGTTCTACAATATGGCACTAAAGCAAGAGGCTGCTCAACTAAAGTGCGATGCTTCTAAGAAGAGAGTCAGGGATGCAACTCCTTCTTCTTCTTCAACTCAAGTGGCAGCTAAGCAGCAAAAGTACTGGTTGCCTCCTCCTCCTCCGTTTCGTCAGCCTTATCAGCAGAAGAGTAAAGGTGGCAATGGATCTTCCCACCCACCCAACCCAGCCTTTTAGAACAAAGCTTCATCTCATGCTCCAAGGTCAAGTGCTCTGTATCATCGGCAGCTCTCAGAGATTATGTGCAACAAGTATTAGCAGAAGGGTCACTATGCAAACAAATTCTTCAACCAGAGGCGCCTTCCGCCTCCTCCCCTCCTGTGAGATCTGCCAGCAATGCAGTGGTCAAGCATAATCCCAAGCATGTCAAAGTAAACATGATGAACGCAGCTCAGGCAGAGGACTCTTCAGAAGTGATCATGGGTAACCTTCCAGTTAACTCTATTCCTGCAAAAGTTCTTTTGATACTGGTGCATCGCATTGTTTCATTTCAAAACCTTTTGCATCAAAGTATGAGTGTGATTATCAACATTGCCTAGAACTTTATCAATTGTGTCCCCGGGCAAGCAAATGTCAGCTAATATCTGCGTCCCGGATGTTTCTATCGAGATGGGCGACTACAAATTTCTAGCTTCTCCAATTGTTCTTGGTGACTCGGATATTGATCTAATTCTCGGCATGGACTGGCTTTCTAAGCACAAGGCTCAGCTTGATTGTGCTGCCAGGCAGATTCAATTGACACACTCGTCTGAGGATGTGATCGTCTTTGCCGCTCGTGATGATACCATTCGAAATGTCAACAAATTGAACGAACGAGAAAAATCACCCCCCGTGCATACCAATGAAAGTTCAACTTCAACTTAAATCCAAAGCTAGAAACAGGGCTACAGAAAAGAGGTTAAATGCAAATGGCCATGTCCGGCACCTAGTCTAGTCTTCTTGTCTTCTCACCAGCGTGGAGCTAAGTGCTGCCACTTGGACGTGGGAGGGATCCCCCGAAGCCCGAGGGCGGCACTCCTGAGACTCCAGGGTGTGTACAGCTCCACTCATTATTACGTGAGAGTGTCACGAGCGGAGATCTTCACAGGCACGAGCCTTACTTCATATAGACAGACGAGGGGCCCGCCTTGCGTCGCCCTTGACCACCGTTTGTTTGACCAGAAACCAGGACGAAGCCAAGGGGCAAAGGGGACGCCAGCGGCTCCCTAGGCGACAATGGGTCCTCTACCGGGGGAAGGCTCACCAGCACCTCCCCGATAGAGGGCCTACCTCCGAGGAACGCCCTGCTCCGCGCGATGCGGGGAGGGACCTGGCTCCCGGCCCCTCCCCTGCAGCCCCCAGTGCGCTCCTCCTGGTGGGAGGGAGGCCGTTGAGCTGGGGCCGCTGTCCGCTGTTGTGACCTGATCCTCCTGCGACCCATGGTTAGCATAAGCTTGCTCCTGAGAGATTAGTGGTACCCTGTAGCTGTTGTCACTGACATGGTTGGCGAGGCTCCCGGGGGGCTCCTGGAAGGCCTCAGCTTCTAATGCCTCCTCCTCCCAGCCTGGCTCGAGGAATGAGCCAGGGCCGTCTTCCAGCGCATACTCCCAGTCCATCATGCGGGGCACGTAGGCCTCCGGGGCCGTCGCCCCGAAGACCTCATCAAAGTACCCAACGCTCCGTGTTTTCAGGCCCAGCATGCCGCCCTGAGGATGGTAGGTCGGCACTCCGCTGGGGCCGCGGGTGGCAACGCTCGTGCCCGCGCTCATCGGAGGTGGCGCGGGTGCGATTGGGCGTCCGGTGTTGCTGGTCGCGCCAGTGTCGATAAAGCCTCCTGGCGCACCAAGGGGCACGCGAGTGCGGCGAGGCCCGCCGTGCGATCCGGCAGCTGCCTGGGGCATAAGCAGGGAGAAGAAGGGCGGCGCTCCCGAGGCCGCGGCGTCCAGTAGCTCGACGATGCGCTCCAGCAATGCATCTCGGCCACTCTCCATCAGCCGGCATCGCAGCAGCTCCCAAGCCACCGTGAGCGCGGCCCTCATGTTTGCTTGTTCCCGTCGGGTGTGTGGCGATGTGGCCGCAACGTGGCTTGAGGCCCTTGCGGATGCCCGCGCTTGTCGTGGAGTAAGGGTGGATGGCGTCTGACCGCGCCGCTCGCTCCCTGCAGCGGTAGGCGGTGCGCGTGCCGCCTGGGGCACAGGGTTGAGGTCTTCTTGGGCGGACGGCGCCGCCCGGGCCGGCCATGCTGCCCGGCGGTCGGCGTTGGTCCTCGGGTCACCGCACATCGAAACCGCAAAGTGTCGGCGGATCAACTGGCGGAAGAGAAGCTCCGATACATCCCTACCTGGTGCGCCAAATGTAGGATTTCGGGTTCCGGCAAAACCCTTAAGGTTCGAACACTAGGGTGCGTAGAAAGATCTCTCCCCCTCTCTAGTTCGCACTCTGTATGATCTCACAGCCTAGCTCGACGAACCCAAAGAACGAGAGACACAAGATTTATACTGGTTCGGGCCACCGTTGTGGTGTAATACCCTACTCCAGTGTGGTGTGGTGGATTGCCTCTTGGGCTGAGGATGAACAGTTAAAGGGGAAGGACAGCCTCCTGAGGAGAGGTGTTCTTGTGCTTGGCGAACTCGTGTGGTGGCCTTGGTGGAATGGATCATGTCCCAGATCAAATCCCCTGCCTATGATGGTGGCTAGTCCTATTTATAGAGGCCCAGGTCCTCTTCCCAAATATTGAGCGAGAAGGGATCCCACAACGGCCAAATTTGAAGGGAGACAACTAGTACGAGTTATCCTGACAAAAGTAGTCTTCGCCTGCCAAAGGCTCTGGCGGTGACGCTGTCTTGGGCTCCACGATGACCTCCGTCCTGCCGTCCTACTGGTCTTGGTCTTGTTGCACCGATATGAAAACCTTTGCCTTATGCCTCGGGACTCCTCGCCTGCGCCTGCCTCTTTAGCACCAAAAAGGAAACAAGGACAATGCGCGTGCTGGCACCCACCTGGCTCCAGTCGTCATGGCTTGCATCACGGGAACCTCGCGAGGTGTCCCTTGCCTTGATCTCTCCACCCCTTGCGAGCCAGCCTGGTGAGGCCGCTCCCGAGGAGGTATTGCGTCATCCGCCTCACGAGGCTTAGCCCCTCGCGAGGGTCTTGAGTGTTTGTTGGTGAAGATGGGCCGTACAGGGCCGCTGGGGGAGCCACACTGTGGGCCGTAGGCAGGCAAGTCTGGGGACCCCCGTTCCCAGAATGCTGACAACGTCCCCCCTACTGAAGTCGACCACGTCCTCGTCCTTGTCCTCGTCCTCGGCGCCGCCCTCAAGGTTGTAGTACTCGTAGTAGTGGCTGCGCCAGAGCTCGCATTGGTACTCCGCCGCCGATTCCTCGATAGATAGACTCTTCTCTACCTCGACCTTGGCCACGCACAACTCCTCCTCCTGGTGCTCCTTGATCTCTGCCGCCTCCTGCATCTCCAGCTCCCGCTCGGCGACCTCATGAGGAAGCAGGTGCTACATGGCCACCGCTGCCTTTTCAGACGTGGGTTGCATGCTGGAATCCGAGGTGGCCTGGAATATCTTGGCGTGTGCATCCTCGATCTTGGCGTGGATGGCCTCGACCCGGGCCAGGGCGACATCAGCAGCATGGACAGTAGCTCGAGCGCTCTCGGCGTTTGCAGCCGCCGTCGCAGCAGCAGTTGCAGCCATCTCGGCTACTGCAGTTGCCCTGTCGGCTGCCGCAGATGCCCTCTAGACGGAAGCGGCCGCGCTCAATGCGGATGCGGCTGCACTCTCGGCATAGGCGGCCGCGCTCTTGGCGCACGCTGCGGCGCTCGGGGGGGGCGCAGCCATCGTACGGGCCTTCACGAAGCGTTTCCACAGTGTCATCTTTATAGGAAGGGGTGCAGGAATGGGGGTCAGGATTCATGGATTCGGGGGTTGTCGGCACTGGAGCAGACGAGCCGGCGAAGCTTAAGGAGGGAGACTTACATAGACCCAAATATTTTCATCGCAAACGGTTCCTCGAAAACAACTGTGTGTGCTGTTATAGATATTTTTTATTAGCTGTGAAAGACGAATTTGGAGTACAGTGGCAACGGATGGTGTTTTAAATGTACGAGAAATTTTGTAGTACTAATACAACTGCCATGTCAAATTTTGGAAAATTTCAGGGGTCATTTGATGTTTTAAGACATTTAAGTGATTTTCTAGCCATTTAATGACCATAATTGAAATTTGAACTACATGTACATGCAATAGCTAACCATAACAGTTTGAAAACTCATATTTTATGTACTTGTGTGAGATTTAATTCCATGTGCAGTAAATTGGAAGGAATTTTCAAACATATTGGTCTCAAGGCTATGACACAATTAAGCATGGAGTGACATGGCATTTTAATTCCAAAAAATTAAAAAAAAATCAGAAACACATAAAACCTTGGTTGATGTAATTTCATGCCACCAAGATGATGTGGAATTTTTTTTGGTATGTTTGACGAAAGTTTGGACACACACCCTCACAAACCGGAGCAACTCACTAGAAGGCTCGTGGTTCTGAGAGGGAACAATGCATGTTTGATGATGAACGGGAGATAGCTTCCTCTTACGGCTTTCAATTTTTTTCTATGTTTAATGTGCACTACTACAACTGTAATGTGAAATTTTGGAAAATTCTAGGGGTCATTTGACATTTTAAAGACATTTAAGTGATTTTCTAGACATATAATTCAAATTTGAACTACATCTACATGCAACGCCTAACCATAACAGTTTGACAAATCATATTTGTGTACTTGTGTGTGAGTTAATTCCATGTGCAGTAAATTAGAAGAAATTTGCAAACATATTTTTCTCACGACATGGACACATGCATATGTATGCATGGAGTGACATGGCATTTTAATTCCAAAAAATTAAAAAAACATCAGAAACACATGAAACCTTGGTTGATATAATGTCATGCCACCAAGATGATGTGGTAAAAAAATCGGATGTTTGACGAAAGTTTGGACACACACCCCTCACAAACCGTAGCAACTCACTAGAAGGCTCGTGGTCCTAAGAGGGAATAATGCATGTTTGATGACGAACGGGAGATAACTTCCTATTATGGCCTTCAAATTTTTTTTACGTCTAACGTGCACTACTACAACTGTAATGTGAAATTTCTGAAAATTCTAGGGGTCATTTGACCTTTTAAAAAATTTAAGTGATTTTCTAGCCATTTAATGACTATAATTCAAATTTGAACTACATTTACATGCAACGCCTAACCAAAACGGTTTGAAAAATCATATATGTGTACTTGTGTGCAAGTTAATTCCATGTGCAGTAAATTAGAATGAATTTTCAAACATATTGGTCTTATGACATGGACACATGCATACGTATGCATGGAGTGACATGGCATTTTAATTCTAAAAAATTAAAAAATGATCAGAAAAACATGAAACCTTGGTTGATTTATGTCATGCCACCAAGATGATGTGGTAAAAAAATTGTCCTATTTGACGAAAGTTTGGACACACACCCCTCACAAACCAGAGCAACTCACTAGAAGGTCCGTGGTTCTGAGAGGAAATAATGCATGTTTGATGATGAACGGGAGATGGCTTCCTCTTACGGCCTTTAATTTTTTTTCTACTTCTAACGTGCACTAATACAACTGTCATGTGAAATTTTTGAAAATTTCAGGGGTCATTTGACCTTTTAAAGACATTTAAGTGATTTTCTAACCATTTAATTCAAATTTGAACTACATCTACATGCAATGCCTAACCATAACGGTTTGACAATTTATATTTGTGTACTTGTGTGTGAGTTAATTTCATGTGCAGTAAATTAGAAGGAATTTTCAAACATATTTGTCTCACGACATGGACACATGCATATGTATGCATGGAGTGACATGGCATTTTAATTCCAAAAAAATAAAAAAAATCAGAAACACATGAAACCTTGGCTGATGTAATGTCATGCCACCAAAATGATGTGGTAAAAAAATTGACATGTTTGATGAAATTTTGGACACACACCCCTCACAAACCGGAGCAACTCACTAGAAGGCTCGTGCTTTCAGAGGGAACAATGCATGTTTGATGACGAACGGGAGATAGCTTTCTCTTACGGCCTTCAATTTTTTTTCTACGTCTAACTGCACTACTACAACTGTAATGTGAAATTTTTGAAAATTCTAGGGGTCATTTAACCTTTTAAAAAATTTAAGTGATTTTTTAGCCATTTAATGGCCGTAATTCAAATTTGAACTACATCTACATGCAACGCCTAACCAAAGTGGTTTGAAAAATCATATCTGTGTACTTGTGTGCAAGTTAATTCCATGTGCAGTAAATTAGAAGGAATTTTCAAACATATTGGTCTCACGACATGGACACATGCATATGTATGCATGGAGTGACATGGCATTTTAATTCCAAAAAATTAAAAAAATGATCAAAAAAACATGAAACCTTGGTTGATTTAATGTCATGCCACCAAGATGATGTGGTAAAAATTGGCATGTTTGACGAAAGTTTGGACACACACCCCTCACAAATCGGAGCAACTCACTAGAAGGTTCATAGTTCCGAGAGGGAACAATGCATGTTTGACGACGAACGGGAGATAGCTTCCTCTTACGGCCTTCTTTTTCTACGTCTAACGTGCACTAATACAACTGTCAGGTGAAATTTTTGAAAATTCCAGGGGTCATTTGACCTTTTAAAGACATTTAAGTGATTTTCTGACCATTTAATGATCGTAATTCAAATTTGGACTACATCTACATGCAACGCCTAACCATAACGATTTGAAAAATCATATTTTTGTGTAATTGTGTGCGAGTTATTCCATGTGCAGTAAATTAGAAGGAATTTTCAAACATATTGGTCTCAAGGCATGGGCACACATGCATGGAGTAGCATGGCATTTTAATTCCAAAAAATTAAAAAATAACCAAAAAAACATGAGATCTTGCTTGATTTAATGTCATGCCACCAAGATAATGTGGTAAAAAAATTGGCCTGTTTGACGGAAGTTTGGACACACACCCCTCACAAACCGGAGCAACTCACTAGAAGGTTTGTGGTTCCGATGGAACAATGCATGTTTGATGACGAATGGGAGATAGCTTCCTCTTACGGCCTTCAAATTTTTTTATACGTTTAACGTGCACTAATACAACTGTCTTGTGAAAATTTGGAAAATATCAGGGGTCATTTGACCTTTTAAAGACATTTAAGTGATTTTCTAACCATTTAATGTCTGTAATTCAAATTTGAACTACATCTACATGCAACGCCTAACCATAACGGTTTGAAAAATCATATTTTTGTGTACTTGTGTGTGAGTTAAAAAATCATTAGACGATGTAAATATATGGTGTTCAAACAAATAAAATGTAAAGATCTGGCAAGACAACCGGACCCCGCACGATTGGCAGTCTATCTCGCGGCTCGAGGTTTGGTAGGTGAATGGCAGGGATCATTAATCAGACACGGTTCTGCATTGGAAACCGTCAGCTATTATGTTCACACGCGGATTTTGGCTATTATGTTCACACACGGATTTTGCCGCGGGAATCGTGTGTAATTCAAACTACAGTACTCCTAAATTCCGGTGACAGACGTGTGTACTGTCCCCGTCGATCTAGATTCCGGCCGCCAATAAATACTACCTTGCTCACGTCGCCCTGCTTGCATTCTCATCTACATCCTCCCCTCGCTCGCCCTCTCTCTCTCTCAAATCTCTGCCATGGCGCCGCCGGTCTGCCCACGCGTCGACGAAGAGTCGCCGCCCCCCGAGGATGCTCACTCGATTAGCAGCGACGAGGACCCCTACGCGCCGCCTGACGAGGTTGTGTCGGACCACCCAACTTTGGATTGGTTTTTGGGCCAGTACAATCTTTGTCTGTGGAAGTCGCTACCGCCGGCTGAGAAAGCCAGGCAAGTGGCGTTCAAGAAGGAGAAGGCGGAAGAGGAAGCCAGGTATAAGGCGGCCTGTGAAGCCCGTGATGCCGCCTGGAAAAAGGAGGCGGCGGAGATTTGGGGCCGGGCACGTTGTCGTGCCGAGGAGGCGTACGAAGACGGGTACTTCACGAGGAAGGTCATAGACGCTGGGCACCTCATCGTTGCGTGGAGGTGAGCCGATAAGCTCCAGCGTGCCACCGACGAGGAGCTCCGGTGGGTGCCCAATGAAATGGCAAGATCGGCCGCGCACGTCCGCCAGCAAGAGGCAGATCGGTACGTCAAGCGCTCTGAGGCGGAGGAGGCGGAGTACTGCATCCGCACTAGGAAGACGCCGCGCACAAGGGAGCTGCTGGCAAGGGGCTGCCAAAATACTAGCCCCAGGAGGGATTATTAGTTTTAGTATTGTTCATTTTCAATTTTATGCATTGTACCTAGTAGTTAAGTATCATCACGTATATGTGATGATATTATATATATATATATTCTGTGATGAACTAATGAACATTATATATATATATTATGAATTCCATTTTCTATCTGTTTTTGTACACTAATTTGAATCTAGCTATTATCATCCACATATACGAAATGGAAAGCATATATACACACATTGGAACAGAACATATAAGAATGGAAAACGGAGTACACACATTGAAACAGATCAATAAACAGAGCAATACTATGATTGCTGTGAATACATAGCTATCCACGTTGAAACGACTTTTCAAAATAAAATGCGTCCATGAGACCATGACCAGCAGCCCTTGCCTATGGTAGCTCTTGGCTCTGCGTGAACTCGTGCAGGCGTTCGTCCAAGCGGTCGATGTCGTGGTTCTAAGT